>NW_022985572.1:167547-304908 GCF_010093815.1 Pseudovirgaria hyperparasitica
GTTGGCTCTATGCCTGGCTCTTGTCCGTTTTAGTCCTTTTTAAACCGTTTAGATACCCGTCGGCTAGTTTCTAGTAATTTAATTCTTAACTTAATAATATTATATATGCGCTCGCTTAGCTTATAACTATCGGTTTCTATATTCTAATTTTCCTTAAGTTATCTAAGTGTAGGCACCGTATATAAATTAGTTTATCTCTATAAATTCTATTAGAGTACCCGAACTAGTAGCCTAGTAGTTATTAGTTCGGGTACTCTAACCTTTTATATTTCGTGTTAAGAGTTTAATTCTATGGTAGGGTACCTTTTTTTAGGTTCTTAGTCCTATGTTTTTCTCGTATATAATAGTCTATGTTAGTCTATTCTAGACTCTTCTATATTATTCTATTATAGTATGTCGCGTCGCGTTTCTAAAATAGTTATTTACGCTTTCTTCGCGTCTAGTAACCGTACGACGCTTAAATTATAGGGCTACTATATAGAGTTTTCCTAGTGCGCGTCTAGATTTCCTAGTTTAGTACTTCGTTCTCTACGGTATTCTTCTTCTTTTTATAATAACCGCGACGTCGCTATACTTATATTAATAATATACTATTCTACATCTTTTACTTATATATAGCTATTATAGAACTTAAGATGTATACCGCTGGTTTCTAGATGTCCTCGTCCTTAGTATAGTCCTTCTAATAGATTCTATATTTCTAAACACCGTCTTTATTAATTCTATATTCGATAATATAGTCTACTTCGAACACGTCTAGTCTATCTTAGGGTATAATAGAGTATAACTATACGTTCGTACGGCTATATACGTTAGGTCGAAATCTTTCAAGTAGTAAGACGTGGAACACGTTATAGATTCTTATATTACTTTCTAAGTCGAGCTCGTAGACTCTTATACCGATATAACGTTTGATTCGGAAGGGACTAGCCATTTTATAATTAAGCTTCTTATTTACTCGCGATATTTATATATTATAGATATTAAGAAGGACCTCGTCGCCCTCCTCGTACGTCTAATTCTTAGCTAATCTATTATAGTACTTTATATACGAGTCGTTTACTTATTAGATTATAGCGCGATAGTTATATATGGTTTCGAAGATTTTAATCGCTAATTCCTAAGCGTGGACGTTCACGTCTATTATTCGATTAATTTAGACCATCTAAGGCTTAAAACCTATCCTTAGACTACGTCCGAGGTTCGCCTAGAAAGGTATAATATCTATTATACTATAACGACTATTATTATATACGAACTCTACTATACTTAGTAGGGAGGCCTAGTTATTCTACTCGAAATTATAGAATACGCGTAGGTAGGCCTCGAGCGTCTAGTTCTATCGCTCTGTCTAGCTATCCGTCTAAGGATGAAATACTATAGATATATTTCTATTTATACTTGCCATTTCATAGAATAACGTCTAGAATTTAGACGTGAAGGTACTTCCTCGGTCCGTAACGATCCTTTTTAGTATACTATAGACCTTAATAATCTTATTCTAGAACACCTACGCTAGTTCTTTAGATGTAATCGTCTTCTATACCGGGATGTACCTAGATATCTTTATAAGTCTATCTACGATAATAAGAATAGAATTATAACTTATTCTAAGTATCTCGCTTAGAGGTAAGTTAACTATAAAGTCTATAGTAATATCTTCCTATATAAAGAGGGGGGCTAAAAGAGGCTATAAATTCCTATATAGCTTATATCTAGGGGCCTTCGTTCTTTAATAAATTAGATAAGTAGCTATCTATTCTTTAACGTACTTAGGTATATCTTTCTAAAAATAGTACTAACGAATTAAGCTTAGGGTACGTACATACCTAAAGTATTCTACTAGGTTAGCGTTATAGTATCGGCTAACTACGTTAAATCGCGCGTTACCCGTTAGTATATAGTACTTTCTATTATAGTAAAGTAAGCCGTCTATGAAGGTCTACTTATAGTCTACTTTAGTCTATAATAATCTATCTTACTATATTTTACGTAACTTTAAAACTATTAGGTCTATCTTCTATAGATCCACGATTAACTAGATAAGGTTAATTAGATATTCACGCCGGGCATTATCGCCCTTCCCGATAGCGCTAATAAACGGCCTACTAGGGACTTCGGTACCGCGTCTTTAGTTACTAGCTTTAGTCTTAGAGATTTAATTACTAGTATTAATGTTAGTATCTCGCTAATCGTCTAATAACTTAAAATCCAACCTCGTCCTTAAGAGTTAGGCCTATAGCTACTCTAGGACCCTATAGCTACTATGATTCTAGGCGCCTTCTTTATAGTTAGATCTTCTTAATATTCTATTAGCTAGGTTTATACTTCTAGGTCGATAGTAGATTATAAAGTAAAAGTTTATAAGCTACTTAGTCTATCGGACCTATCGATAGTTTAGAACCGTTATACTTATAAACCTCTTTAAGTTATAGTAATTAGTTAGTAACTTAACGTCATGTATAGTACCTTTAAGATAATATCGCTACTATTTAAACGACTCTACTATTACTAGTAGCTCTTAGTTATAGATAGTGTATCTAGTCTTAATATCGACTATTTTGCGTGAGAAGAACGTAACTAGATACTATTAGACCTTTTTAGACTTAGTTAGTCTAGGCTAGGAGAGAATACCTAAGATTATAAATTCTAACGCGTCGGTTTCGACGCGGATAGGTTTAGTTAGATCGAAGTACACTAGTAATAGAGTAGTTATAAATGCCTCTTTGATTTTCTCGAAGGAGGCCCTTTTGCCTTCCGATAATTCTATAGACTATAATTTAATATTATACTATTTCTATCTACCGCGGACCGTAATAGATAAATCTATAGTAGTAGTACGCGCGTTAAGCGGTGCTACTAGCCGGGAGAAATACTTAATAAATTTTTAGTAGTAATTGGCGAATCCGATAAAGACACGTATGTCTTAAACTAATTTTAGTTTAGGCTAGTCTATAATAGTAGCGACCCTATCCCTTTCTATGGTTATACCTTAATTAGTAATAACGAAGCTAAGGAAGTTAACGTGGTCCTAGTGGAACTCATATTTAGATAGCTTAATATATAGCTTATGTTTTTCTAGCCTATCTAGGACTACGTATACGTGCTAGATGTATTCTTCTTCGTTATTAGAGAAGATAAGGATATTATTAAGGTATACAATGCACGTCGTGTCGAGTAGACCTACTAGCGCGTTATTAATATATACTTAGAAGGTTCCTAGCGCGTTAGTTAGTCTAAAAGGGACTACTATATACTCGAAGTATCTATAACGGGTTCTAAACGCCGTTTTCTACTTATCGCCCTTCTTAATATATAGGCGGTAGTAGGCATCGCGTAGATCGAGCTTAGTAAAGATCTTCACGCGCCCTAGTCTATTAATAGACTTAGAGATAAGAGGTAGTAGGTAACGATTCTTTCGCGTAATATTATTTAGGCTATAGTAGTTAATATATAGACGGAGACTCCTATCCTTCTTCTTTATAAAGAGGATTAGAGCTCCGGCTAGGGATATACTAGGTCTAATCTATCCTTATATAAGGTTCTTTTCGATATATTCTTAGAGGACCTATAGCTCGGGTTCTAATAGAGGGTATATAGGTCCGTGTAGGGGTTATTAACCGTCTTCGAGGTTAATAGTAAGGTCGGTAGGTTAGTATTAAGGTAATTTAGACGAGTCGATTACTAACGCGATATATTAGTATATTTTATACTAATATAGTAGGTTTTCGTCTACTTTAATACTAAGCTCTCTATTTTAAGTAAGTAAGAGGACATAGATAGCGGAGATTACCTTTTCATAGTCCTTCTAGAATTATTCGTCGTTAACTAGCTATACTAGGTTCTATTGTAGTAGGTATATGCGCTAGCCAGCTATTTTCTAGATAAAGTCTAGTTTCGGGTTATATTTTTCGAGCTACGGTATACCGAGGATCATATTAAAGGGACTATCTACCACGATAAAGGTTAAGTAGTAGGGTTTCTACTTCCCCCCGCTATCCTAGATACTATATTTAATAGTATAGGTACCCTATGATTTAATAGGACTATCGATACTATAGAAGGTAGTATCTATTAGTACTTAAATATCGACATTAAGTTCTCGTACTCGTTAAGTCGATATAACGTTAGTAGCTAAACCGCTATTAAGTATTATAGTCTAATATTATCCACGAGGGACCTCGATAGGCCTAGCCTATAGTTTAATGTACTAGTTAGCTAGTTATCCCTCTATTTTAGTTATGTCTATAAGTCGCGAGGGTTCCTTATAGATAGTTAGTTTTTTATATTATATACCGGGTAGTTAGGCGCGATATATCCTAGCTACTAGTACTTATAGTATATAACTAACTTAGTATCTATATTAGTATTCGGTGGTTTCCCTAAGCGGCACTCGGGTACTATATAGCCTATTCTACTATAGGTGTAGTAGGTAACTTTAGGTTATTTATATGAGTCGTTTCTCGCGTCTTAATATATCGACTAGTAGAAAGATCCGCGGTACGGGCCTCGTCTTCTTAAGTTCATAGAGTAGTAGCACCCACGAGGTATTCCGCGCGATCTATTACTAAACCGGTCCTCTTTAGATGATTTCGTATTAGATTAGATTAATAGGGATAGTTATACGTCTATATAATATTAGTTATTTATTATACCCTAATATTATTCTATAAGATTCATAAGTACCTAAAGGTTAGTAGAGATAGATATTATAAGGTTAATGCGTTTCTTTACGCTCGGGTTAAGGGATCTTTTAAAGTCGTCGTATTATCGAACCATGTAATCTTCCTTAGCTTCTCTCTAAAGAGGTTAGAGGTATTTAAGAAGTTATAACGGGGATTATCTCTCTTACTATTAAGTCTTAAAGATATGGCTCTAAGCCTATTTATATCGCTCGGCTCTATCGCCAAAGTATTAAAGAAGGAATTCGGTGAACGTGTTCTAGTTATATACATCCTTAGGGTATTTAATTTAATGTACTATCTAACGTTTAGATGGCGTTAGGTCTAGATAGTTCTATACGAACCTAATCTTATTACTATCGTTCGTGAATAGGTGGAAGAATCGGCTATACTAGTAAGCCTATTCGTGAAAGCTCCTTCTAGTTTTACCGTCGAAGTAAGATAGTTTCTTAGGCTAAGGTAACTAGAATAGTAATAGACTTAGTTAGACTATTTCGGCTTAAGTTAGTCTATATTAGTATAGGTTAGTTACTACTAGTACTAAAGCGCGTAGTATGGCTTCGAGTCTAGCGGTTCGTTCTTACGCTTTATTAAGTTCGCGAAGTTATTACTTAAGCTAAGCCTAACGCTACCTCTCCGTATATAGCTTAGTATATATATTATTATAAGGCGTGGTTAACGTTAGTCGGTTCTAATAAATTAATTCGTTAATATTAATAGGGTCTAGTCTTATAGTAAGGATGGGTCTAGTATAGTATAAACTAGACCACGATAGAGTATAATAGACTCCTTCCTTATTATCTAGGTAATCTTCTATGGTTATACGGAATACCGTACTAGTTATTAGTATAATAGTCTATAGAGTATACTTATTAGTAGAGGTAGTTATAGGGAGACTATTCTCTTCGTTTAGATTTAGAGAGAGTCTCTCGTATAAGGTAGTACCACGGGTATTATAGCGCGTAGTAGGAGCTATCTCTATAAGCTACCGTCGTACTATTGTAGAAGGCCGTTCCTGTAGCCCTATATGTATGTGTCCCTGGCTCGATCACATGGCTCATTGTATATTTAAGGAGGGCGTTTTCCTCGGTCATTCTACTCTACACGCTTCCCCCATCACTAATATTCGACGATTCGACCTTTCCTTACGTTCATGGGCCTCTATAGGTATTGATTATTAGGCTTAGCTATTAAAAAATTAATTAAGAGTATTATATAGACCCGTCCTATCGTAAAAGAGAACTAATAAGAAGTCGTGCGTTTAAAGAGAACTCATAATACCTAGGAGAGATACTTATGAGTTCGTCGCGACTACTATACTAAGAATATAGCCATTTATAAAAAGGGACATACGTAGCGATAGCTCATTATAAATTTAGAGGTCGTACCCAGACTACAAACTTATAGGGGGAGATTAGGACTCCGAAACTAGCTTAGGGGAAGTATATGGCGTGCCTAATAAGGTAGTCTAGACTTACTAGATCGAAGCCACGAGTCCGGAAAACAGGGAGTCCGGAGTCGCTAGGGGCTAGCCTCTTAAAAGTAGCTGTAAAAAGCATGTATATGCTAACACGGGTGATAGCGCGACTCGAAAATGTCTTAGGGGAATAGGATATAAAATAGGGCTAGATGAAGTAGTAAAGAAGAGTTCAAAAACGATAAATATAACCTGTTTAGTACTACCATAGCTGTCATTCATAAACACGGCTACACGAGTATACTACTTTAGGAACGCCTTATACGAAGATAATAATATAAGTAGGATACTATAAACCTTATATCGATAAAGACGATAGTAATAGTTCACCTTATAAAGGGATTAATTAACATAGAGAAGGGATGATAGGTGTTGTAGGTAGACGCATTGGGCCAACCTTTAGTTAAGGTAATCCCTTAACTAATAACCTTACCCCCAGCGTCTCTACTAGTATACCTACTGCTAGTAATGGTGCGATAGGAGCTTAAAATAATAACCTAGTAACTCGTAGAGAGATGCTTAACTTCTTTATAGCATTTGCGCGATAAGGAAGGATGGTACCTCTACCTACCCTAGCCCCCGAGCACTTTAAAGGAATAAATATTACGGCCTTCCTTCGGAAGTACGAGGACATATATATAAACTATAAAGTTCCGCCTAATAAGAAGATAACCTCCCTACCGTTATACTACGAGGACTATCTCCGTCCTACCATTAAAGGAATAGATGGGTTTTAGAAATAGTAGTAGGCCACGCTACGTGAAGAATTATTAAAGGAATTCTCTCTATTTGACTCCGCCCTCGAGGAAGGCACTATCCACTTTGTCCAAAAATACGTGGAAATGGTTAAAGTAGACCCATCCTACTCTCTCCCTATGTACTACTCCCGGTATCGTGTTATTATGGAGAAACTTACGGCTAAAGGAAGCCTAAGCTCGTATTCGCGAATAGAGCTCTTCCTAGAAGGGCTGTCTAATAGTCTTAAGGCTCGGGCTATAGAGAAATGTTAACTCACGATGGAAGCATATAGTTATAACTAGGTAATTATCTATGACTTCGTATTACGAAAGGCTAGAGCACTTAAGGAACTAGCTCGTATTAATAAGCACTTAGCCGCATAAGAGCTAGCCATAGCCATATACTATAAATTAAAGATAGGGAGTAAGAAGACTAGCTTAGAAGAGTAGTTATATGAAGAAAGAAGAACTAATGAATTTAGCCACCTCTCTCTAGTCGAAGTACACGTCGCGCTAGGATCGGATAAGTTTAACGAGATAGTAGAGAGATTTAGTAAACTAGACCTCACGTTAATTAAGATAAAGTCCTACTTTACCTCTAATCCCTTATTCTTATCCCTTAAGAAGTACGAACCTAAGCTACTTTCGGCCATTATTAACTAGTAGGCGCGAAGGCTAAATCTTTTAACACACCCCTAAGTACGAGGTATACCTATAGAACTAACGTAAGTTTATCTATAGAATTATATATAGAATAGAGAATACGTCCCTACCCAAGACTTCTAAGAAGGCGTTATAGCCTAGAATAGATCTTAAAGACCGATTATATGTATCACGTGCGGAGGAGATCACCTAATATATAGATATCCGGAGATAGTAGGATATATTAGAGACGGATTACTAAATGTTAACGGGGTATAAGTGTTCCGAGGGCGTTTTAGGGCGAATAGAGAAGAAATCCTATTACTACCCTTCTCGGTAGAGCCATAAGCTACCCTATAAGCTATCCGGAACTACGTAGTAACGGTTTAAAACGGCCTAAGCTAGTATGGAGGGGGAGTGAAGGTTTCCACGTCCGTAGTAAACATTAACGCTTTATAGGGAGTGCTAGTATATAGTATTAGTATAAAACCTACGAAGGGTCCCTACTAGGCCTCGGTAGATAGCGATTCGGAAGAAGAAGTCACGTCGCCCGAGAGTAAGAAAGATAGATATATAGAATTCCACGAACGCTTCGACGTGGCTAGTAATAGATATATCCGCGAGGAGATGGCCCTAGAAGAGCCCGCTATACTCGTAATATCTAGAAGGGGGATTACGAAGAGTATACCTAATCGTACTAAGGAAAGAAAGATCGCCCGTCTCCGCGGAATGCGTAAAGGGTAGTATATAAGGATTATTAAGGAATAGGAGGACGGCGAGAAGAGTAGCGACTAGGGAACGTCTAAATAAGAGCTAACGGCGCCTAAGGATAAGATAGATGAAGGGGATAGCCTAAATCCTAGTTAAAAGGCACGTATCCGAGGCGTTAAGCTTAATAACTATCTACGCGAGGGATAGCGGCTAAGCATAGAAGCTAGCGAAGCATAGCTAGTGCGCGTTCTAGGGATAACTATGAATATTACCATTAGCGAACTATTAAGCCTTAATGGTAACTTATATCGTGCGGTGTTCGAGAAGGGCGCCCCCGACTTTATAGCTAGAGAGGTCTACGAGGCTTAAGAGGAGAGAGCCAAGAAGAAAGGAAGAAATAACCATGCTATGGCTCCTAAGATAAATAAACTTAACGTATTAGTACCCCTCTATACTACGGGGACGGCCATCACGTAATAAGATATTAATTAGCTTAAGGAAGGGATAGTAAGGCTAGTAGCCGAGTGTCCGAGGTACCCCGTGGAAGTTAGTCCTAAAAGGGCGACTAGTATAGTACTATTCGATAGTAGCGCGTAGGTAAATAGTATTTAACTAGATGCTGCGAGGCGTCTCGGGCTAGCGATATCTTTACTTCTACTATATATAAAGAACTCGAGTTTAGTTAGCGCTACTTAGTATAGTACTCCATTCGTGGGAATAGTATAGTAATGCCCTATCCGTATAGGTCGGATCGTTATAGCTACTTTAATATTTATATATAGCGAACTTAATTATGACCTTATCCTAGGGGAGCTATATACTAGGTAGGCCTTACTTACGGTGTAGAGGTTAGCCTCTAGGTAAGTACTCTTAATAGTCCACTCCGCATGTGGATAAGAACGTGTAACCTTCGAAACTAGTCCGGACGAGTATATTCTAGTCTTAGAGAAGGAGGGTAACTCCGTGGCTAGAGACTAACTATATAGCGGAGTATGTCGCTAGAAGCCGGAGTTAAGCCGGATTATTAGTTAAGGGCTACCCTTAACTAATAATCCGCACTAAATAGGGTCCGGTAAACCTACTAATAAAGGGGATAGAATATATTTTTATACGGATATAGAAATAAGTTATATAGAGTTGCTTTCCGAGAAAATCCGGCCTAAAAATGTTACTCGGTTATCGAGAAAAGATAACTTAGCTACCCTAGTTACGGTAGTAAGGTACGCTACCTTCGTATATAAATAAGGCACGATAATAGAACAGCTTATAGTAGGCTCCACCGGCCTCTAAAGACGGTATTTATCCGGGGTATTAAAGGGATTTAGTATGGCTACTATATATAAAAGAAAGGGAGTTAAAGTACACCCCGTGGATGACTCCGAAGCCCACCGAAAGGTCCCTAGAAATCCATTAGGGTATCTAGACTAGCGTGAACGAGCAATCGTACGGTAGGCACTTCTTCCGGCCGTCTACCTAGGCCTTAACGCGTTTAATAGGCTAATAGAGCCTTAAAGAGTAACTATCCCGCTAGGAACACGTCTAACGCCTCTACGTATAAGTTAGCTAAAGATTAGAATAGAGCTACGTCCCGCGGAACTTAAGTTACTATATACAATCTTATTATATCGCGAGGAAGTACTAGCATAGGAATTCTTATACCTTAGTAAATTTAACGAAGAGATGGCACCTCCGTAGGAGATCCGAACGGTAGAATATAAGGTATAGTAGGCTAAGAACTTTAATATTCCTAGAGCCCTTTATAGGAAGGTACTCACGATCCTAAAAGAGCGTCTTAATAGCGGAAGGCTCGAGCCCTATAGTAGTCCTTATCGAAACGCCTATTTTCTTATGGAAAAGAAGAAGGAAGCTAATAAGGAACGAGATTATAGGTTAATTAATTCGGCGATAGAAATCAACCGAGTTACTATTCGTGATGCGGCCACGCCGCCCTCATGTAAAGAATTCTCGGAGCACTTTACGGGGATAGCCATCTTAACATTTACCGACTTCTTCTTAGAATACGATTAGATTCTATTAGTAGAGCATTACCGAGACTTAACGGGGTTTATGACGCCCCTAGAATTACTATACGGGATAATATTACCTTAAGGGGCCACTAATTTAGTAGCTTAGTTCGTTAGAATTATATTAACTATTATATAAGAACACATCCCGGAGAGGGCTCTACTATTCCTAGATAACTTAGGTATTAAAGGACCTACGACGAAATATAACTCTAAGGAGGCCCTGCCTAGAATTTATAGGTATATCCTAGAACATTTAATTAACGTGGATAAGGTTCTCGCGGATATAGAGCGCGCCGGATACGCCTTAAGTAGTAAGAAGACTTAGTGGTGTATTAAAGCCGCTAACGTTATAGGATACGTCTACGGCATTAAAGGGAGGCGACCGAGTAATAAAAAGGTTACTACTATTAGGGACTAGAAACCCTGTAAAAACACGACGAATGTGCGAGCCTTCCTTGGCGTTTATATATATTTCCGGATATGGATCCCCGGGTACGCTGTTATCGCATCGCCGCTATTTATACTATTAAAGAATAAATCGGCCTGGTAGTAGATAGCTAAGGAGTAGACCTCGATGGACGCGCTAAAGATGGCTCTAACCACTACTCCCGCACTAATAACGTTACGGTACGGGATAGGTACGGGAGATATAATCCTAGTAGTAGACTCTAGTAACGTTAGATGGGGGGCTACGTTAATATAGGAGAACGAGGATCGTAAACGTTAGCCATCGCGGTATAATAGAGGAATGTGGTTAAAAGCTAAGAGAAACTACGACACCGTGAAACTAGAGTACCGAGCCCTCCTCCACGCGTTATAGAAGTTCTAGTAATATCTCTATGGTATATACTTTATTATGGAAACAGACACGAATACTCTAGTCGCTTAAATTAACCGTACCGTAACTAACTTACTAGGGGCGCTCGTTACTAGGTGGCTCGTGTAGATTCAGCTATAGAACTTTATAGTTAGGTATATACCTAGGAAGCGTAACGTAGTCGCCGACGGTATCTTACGGATGCACGAAGGAGAAGAACTACCAGACGTCCCTACCTTTAACCTAGACGAGTTCGTGGATATGGCTCTATATATAGACATGCTAGAGACGTCGTTAATTAAGCCCATTAGCGGGAGAGATTACATGATAGGGACACTCGACTATGCCGCCATTAAGTCTCCCTTAATAGATGAATATAGTAATAAATGGTAGAGGATTACGAAGTATCTTACTATACTTAAGAGGCTAACCGACCTAACCGACCGAGCGTATAAGGCCTTTATAACCGACTACCTAAAGTTCCTCGTGCGTGACCGAATACTCTAGCGGAGAGGAGATAGGCATCGCTAACATACACGAGTAATTAAGGATCCGAATACTAGGGCGTGTATAATTACTACCACTTATAACGAGATAGATTATAGAGGTAGTAAAGGGACCCTCGGAAGGATTAAGGATAAGTATTAGTAGGTAGGTATATATAGAGACGTACGATAGCACGTGAAAACCTATAACGAATATTAACGACGAAGTAAGCTCCTCGGAGGTCTTAATAAAGGGCTCTACCACGTTATAACGCCTATTCTTTAGTAAAGAATGTACTTGGACGTAACGATACTACCACCTTCCATAGGGTATAGTAAAGTGGTATCTATACGAGAATAGCTAAGCGGATAGACTAAGGCGGAGGCATGTACGGCGGCCACGTCCATAGTCGTCGTAAAGTTCCTCTTTAAGAACGTGATCTATAGATATAGAATTATTCCTAAAATTACCTATAACGGTAGTAGAGAAAATATAGGTGCTATAGAGGAGCTCCTCCGACTCTATAGAATTTATTAGAAGGTTACGTCTACGTATAATCCCCGAGTAAATAGAATTATTAAGAGAAGTTTTATACTACTCGCTAATGCTCTCGCGAAGATAACTAATGGCGGATTTAAGAACTAGCCTAACTACCTCTATACGGTCGTCTAGGTAGATAGAATAACGACACGTACTAGTATAGGGTATAGTACCGTATACCTCGTGCTCAGCCATAAACCAATCATGCCTATTAAAGTCGAATTCGAGTCGCTCTAAATGCTCCCTTAGGACGAGGTGCGATTAATATCTAACTTACTCGCTCTTCGAGCTAGATAACTTAAGAGAAGATCCGAGGATCTTAAGGAGGCCCATGCCTACGCGACACGAACGCGTAAGGAATTAAGAGAGGCATGGAATAACGACCATTACCTTTGTTAAGAGTCGTTACCAGTTAACACGATTATCCTCCTATACGACTCGTAGCGATAGAAGGATATAGGGCGAAAGCTAAGGTGGTATTAGAGGGGGCTATATAGAATCTAGTCTGTGTTTAATTATACTTATAAGCTCACGGAGCTTAATAGAGCCATGCTTAGAGGGACGTTTCCTAGCCATAGGTTAAAGAAATATTTTATGAGAAATATAAGTAACGAGAGTCACGACGAGCCCTCGCGACCACCGATCGGAAGAATTACCGAGGAAAATAAGGAGAGTAGTAATAAGGAAAACTATTATAAATAACTTACGGAACACCTCGACGACGCCACACGAACCCGGGTAGAAGTGGTGATTCCTACTCCGTAAGACTTTAATAGAGAGGAATATTTACGTTTCCCTAGAATCGACATCTCCTTCTAGGGGACAGAAGTTTTTTAAGGAGGGAAGGGATGCTTATAAAAGTAGTCTTATAATGATAAACTCTATCATCGAAAGAGGATAATGAACCCTATCATTACTATAAAATAATAAAACCCATTATTAAAGTAAGCAATGCTTAAAAGAAGACATAATGGCGTTTACGCGAAATTCCACCTACTATACATTGAAACCGGTCGTGTAATCGAAGCCTACCCATCGAAGGCCTATTTCGTTACTATAGAACGGGCCCCGTTAGGAACTAATAAGGAAGAAAAGAAGGAGGAGGTATAAGAGAAAAAGATACTTATAGGAAGTCTTATGGGGATAAGAATATACCCGGTATCTATTTATTTATAGATTCCGCCATATACCCGGTAGACACATTTATTTATAGATTTCCTATATACCTAGTATATATTCATTCATAGATTCGACACGTATACGGGCCTACGGCCGTTAGTAAGGATCATTTATAAAAATTACTATATACCCGGCATTCGAGGAGGCATAAAAAGAGAACTTAAGATAGTATATAACTCTTCCCTCTTACACCTCTCTATACCTTCTTAATTAATAAAACCTCCTCCTCTACTTCCGCCTTACTTAAACTATCTCTTCTTAGAACGTAACTCGCTAATAGAACTAATAATAATAATGGCCCCGCTAAAGAAGAAAACGCCTACCCGTAAAGAGTTATAAGATCGTTAAGTACTAATAAGATAGACGCGGTCCTAGTTAAGAGTCGTGAGTGCTAAAGTAGGGCTATCGACGGCTATCGTGGTATTGAGGCCATCTACTACTCCGTACGGACAGGCTATAGAAGCTACGGAAATAAATAAGTCCACTATTAACCGAATCATCGCTATCTAGGACCCGCAAGAGCGATAGGACTATATTCTAGATACGTTTAATAATCTCCTTCATATTACTAGCCTCATAGAATAGCTCTTAAGTAGTATAGTCGACCTCTTCTAGGAAGTAGGAGCCGTAATAGGGTATAGTAAGGTAAAGATTAACTCCTCTATTCCGAAAGAAGTCCACGAGATAATTCGTCATGGAAGAGACACTAACTCCCGCATTCTAAAAGCCAAAAATGCGATCCTATAAAACTAGCGAAAAGACCTCTCTAATAATAACGGCTAGTTACTCTAATCCGCCCTCGGATAGCTCTAGTAAACATAGAACTTTATGGAAAAGCTAGTAGCGCTCTTACGAGTACGAACATGGGCGAGAGCGAGGAACTAGTTAAACGCATCCCTATGGTCCCGAATCGGCTAGGGATAGAAGGGAAGAGGAATTAAGGCATATCTTTAGAGCTCTAATATTAATACCGCCCTAGCTAGTAATAGTAACGAGGACGGCCTATCTCTCTAGTAACTCTCGAACTACCCTAGCCGATAAAATGAACTAACGTTCCATAATAAGACGGGACTTATTATCCCCGCTAGTTAATAGTCACGGATAAGTAGAATAGTTTATAGGCCCGTCGAATACTACCTGTAAATTAAAGAGATAAGTATATCGCCTCCGCCTTAGACCTTACCGTCGCTAAAACTAGCGTAGGTAACACCCGCGGTAAAGTCCCCTCTATAAAGTACGCCTCCTGGTTTAGTAGTACGTTATCTCTTCGAAGCTAGTCATCCGTTCGAAGTAAGTATTCCTTCTACCACCACTAGTAAACGTCCCTTACCGGGCCATGTGAGAACGTCTTTAGTGCCCGTCACGGCCACGCCGATAAAACCCACTCGTGGGCGTGCCTTATCTACCGGCCCTTAGTAATTACTAGGGGCGCCTACACGGTAATCCCCGGTTATTCTTAGTTCGCACCCTAAGACGATAGCATCGGTCGAGAAAGAGGACGAGCCTAAGAAGTATTAATGCGCGCCTTTAGTGACGAAGACTTTTAAGGCAGCTATATTATTAAAGAAGAATTTCACGAGCATTAAGGGAATGGCCCTACTAGTACGCTAGAAAGCGTAGATAGGTAACATGGCTATTCCGTATAAAGTCTACTATAAGCATTACTAAGACGTGGCTAGAAAGAATGATATACTCGTTAGCGTGTCCTACTTGAACCTAGTAGCGAGACTTAAAATAGTATATAAGTTTAGAGATAACGTGGGGGCCCTTAAAGTTTATAAGGACCGCTATACCTGGTTCGCGAAGTACACGCGGCCACCTTATCCGATAGAGGCATTAGATATCTATTATTACTAGGCCCTAGAGACCCCGAAGTAAGTTATTAATATTAAAACCATCCTTACTAGTATTATATTTATGATTTAGAAGGAGGATAGTAGAATAGGTAGGTAACTCTTCGACGAGTGGGAACGTACTAGAAGTATTAACATTAAAGGGCTCTTTAAGCTACTTAAAAAGACGACCTCTATACTTAATAAGAGTATCCTAGAACTCGCGAGGGATGAATTTAATATATATAAGTACCACCAGCGCATGTTTAATAAGAAATCGAACTATGGCTGGCTACGAACTACATACTACTCCTATATCTAATAGTTTATTAGGTAATGCCTACTTTACTAGCTCACCTATATCGCTCTTCGGCCCGATCTTAACTACTATCTAATCTCGTACCCGTACTATACGAAGTCCTAGGATAGGGGCGATAAGACGGGTTTTAAGCATCTCGATAACGCCATTAATCGAATCCTCGATCCTAGTAATAGACACGGGTTTAATATAATCTAGGGGAGTATTAGTCTCGACGACGAACGAAGTAACGACTACACTATAATCGTTCCCCGCTCCTATAAGTTCTTAAATGAATGGTAGTTAAAGGCTAAGCTCCGCGAGGGGGTTAATCGAAACGGTATAATCACGGCTATTAACGATAAGATCTATAATACGGACGATAGGAAACGATTTAGTCCCTTCGTCCCGGTCCCCTACTAGTCCCTTAAAGTATATATCTCTAGCCTACTAATAATACACGGCGCCTAGGGTCCCGTAAAGGGTGGAAGACGTACGATGCTTCCATGGTATATCGCGATTGGCCCTAATCACATAATAATAGAAGTGCCTAAAATGGGCATATAGGAATAACTCGCAGTAGCTCATAGGAATTTAACTCCGGGACCCACGTCTCCGTCGGGATTTTCTAATAAATACGGCGCGATTCCTTTTGCCTTCCTAGCCGCAGTTTAACTCCCGAGTTTTAACGCCGTTAGTAACGTATTAGTCGGCCGTAAAAGATAGGATAGCTAGAAGGTAAAAGAAGAGGTAGCTGCGTGGCTTAACGCAAGTCCTTAATAACTTAAAGCCAAGGTAGACGCCTGGTTTAAGGAGGGCTCGAGGGTATTCGTGGAGACCTTTAAGAAAATAGTAAGATAGGAAAGGCTAGTCTATAGGGATAGGTCGTTCTAGAAGGAATTTAACGAGGCGCGCGCCGCTAAGCGGCCAATTAATTTTAAGAAATTCGAGCCCGACGCGGGCCTAGATAACGTCGAAGAGAACTTCTACGGATAGGAGAGGCCTAACGAACTATCCGATAAGGAGGAATCTAACCTCTCTAAGATGAGCGACACGATTCTTTAGGAGCTGGCTCGCGACCTCGAGTACTAAGATTAGGCGCCTAAAAACCTGCCTAATTATTAGTTAAGGGCTGCCCTTAACTAATAATCCGGGCTAAGGTTTACCCGCGCCGAGGGGTTTACTAGGGGCGCATTTTATTCGTATTAAGGTCTTTCTTTTAGGCGTTCTTCACACAGTTTCTTACACGGTTACTATACTACTAAGGGTAGTAGTTCTATAGGCTAGGGAGGTATATGTGGAAGGCCGTTCCTGTAGCCCTATATATATGTGTCCCTGGCTCGATTATATGGCTTATTATATATTTAAGGAGGGCGTTTTCCTCGGTCATTCTGCTCCACACGCTTCCCCCATTACTAATATTCGATAATTCGACCTTTCCTTACGTTCATGGGCCTCTATAGGTATTGATTATTAGGCTTAGCTATTAATAAATTAATTAAGAGTATTATATAGACCCGTCCTATCGTAAAAGAGAACTAATAAGAAGTCGTGCGTTCAAAGAGAACTCATAATACCTAGGAGAGATACTTGTGAGTTCGTCGCGACTACTATACTAAGAACACAGCCATTTACAAAAAGGGACATACGTGGCGATGGCTTATCACACTATATAGAGAGGAATTAAAATATAAAGAGTAAAGCCATGGGATAGTAGTCTAATAGTTCATAGAGAGATATAGAAATGTATTTATAGAGTAATCTTACTCTTATACGAGGTTAATTCCTAACGAGTAGAAATTGGTTTATACGGTCTACTTATATAGTAACCTCGCTTAACTTAGCTAACTTAACCTAGCTCTGGCCACTACGTGGCTGCATGGATTAGAATAATCTATATAGGTCTATTATAGTTCCCGTCCTAATAAATAGGCGTTATATTTAAGTCTATATCTTATTCTTTTCCGTGTTAAGAAGTACCGCCTTAATTATTTTAGTATCCTCTTAACGCGTTTCTACTCTAATTTATACTCTTCTAGTACTAATCGCGGTAAGGTTACTCTTAATCGAACGTATCTAATTAACCTTATTTCTAACCCGTATAGAGTTCGTCGGTTTTACCTAGAGAGCCATATTCCTTAAGGATACGGTAGTATTTATTAGCTTTCTTCTCTAATTTATATAGATAGTTAAAACTTAATAATACTATTTCTAGTCTTTTATAGATTAACGGAAGTAGTACTTCGCGAAACTAGAATATATAAATATTTTTCTATAGTATAGGGATATTATTCTATAGGTTTTAGAGGTATTATAGTAGTTAAGTAGGTGTCTAGTTTAGTCGTTATACTACGCTTCTTAACTTAGATAGTACCTTTCTTTTATATTCTCTATCTATTCTAAGGGTGTTTAGTATAAATATAGCTAAATATTCCTAGGTTATCGTAGATAGTAGCTATACTTCCTTCTATCTATTCTATTAATTATAGAATTATAAGCCTAGGTATCGTTCTCCGAACGAAATATATTATACTTTAGTAGAAAAGAGTAGAGGGTTATTAAGAAAGTACTTTTTATAGTCTCTCTTCTAGTCTTTCTACTCCTTTTAGTTCTTCCCTATAAATATAGTCGGGTCTTTAGATTTTAGTATATCTAGAGAAGAAGTAGAGTAAATTAGTAACGAAGTAGCCGGGTATATAGTAGATTATTATAACTCTAATAGTAGGTAAACTAATTCCGCCTAAATTAGTATAGGAAGTTATCTACCTACTATCGTTCGGCGTAGTTCTTTAAGAGACTTCTTAAGTTCTCGTCTCTTTATAAGAAGTTTTATATATTCTACCTATTCTTTAAGGGTTTAAATCTCTTAAGCCTAATTTACGATATATTCCTAAAGTTTAGCGATAGTTTATTATAATACCTTATATAGCTCCGCTATAACTCGTTATCTAGCTTTATATTATTAGAAGTTACTTAGCGTATCTACTATTTCTTCGTCTAAAATCTCCGTGATTTAGTCTAATATTTCTACTTCTTAGTTAGAAATAGCTAGGATTAATACTAATTATAGAGGATCTCTATTATTTAATATAGTATTATTTATCTCTATAGTAGATTATATCAACCTTCTCGGTTCTAGTTAGACTATCTTAACTATAGTACTATATAGGGAGTAATTTAAATATAAGAATAGGGTTATTAGATAGTAGTATAGTTAGATAGAATAATAGAGTATATTCTATTATAGAACGAATTACTACCAAACCTTTTTAGTAGAAATCTAAGAGTATATATATAAAGGGACGCCGATCTATCTAGTATATAACTATTTACCGCCCTTTACGTTACCTCCTAACCCTATTAGCTAAGGTACGTATAGATTAGGTTCTATCTAAGGCTAAGTCCTAATAGAATTAATATATCTTAATAATAAGGCTCTACTAAAGAAGCTTTAATTTATTAAGTACTACTATAAGGCTTAGAAATAATAGCTATAACTATCTTAGATTATAGAAGGATAGAGGGCTATAGAGCTATACCCGTTTAATTGCTTAAAAGGGATAAATAGTCCTTTTATATTACCTAATTTAGATAAGTATCTAAGGACTCTATCTCTATCTATATAGTAACGGGATCTAGCTAATATACCTCGTGGCTCTTAAAATATATACTATAGGGTAGAGGTACTCCAATCTAATAGTAAGCTATTAAATAAGACTCGAGATCTACTATTCTTATTAGTATAGTCTATAGAACGGCTAACGGCTAATATTAGATAATTAGAGACGCGTATAGCTAAGCTTAAGGCTTAAAATAATAGTCTAGTCTAAAAGAGAAAATAGAAGAAGGTTAAAATAGACCTTAATAAGTAATTTATAAATATTATATATATAAAGAAGGCTATAGATAAGGAGAAGAAGGAGGTAGTAGTAGAGGTAGTTTAAGCTATTAAACGTGCGGAAAAGCTTAAGGAATTAGGGACTTAATTACTATAGACTAGATAGATAGCCTCTAAGAAGGTATATAAGGCTTATTTTTATAAATTCCCTCTATTTTAAGTATATAGTTATTAATATAGGCGTTTAGAGTCGTACTCAAATCACGTGGTTCATTAGTGGGTTGGCTCATTAGTGGGTACGTCAACTTATATACAAACAAACAAATAACAAGCGGCCGATATTAGCTAGCTAGCCAGTTACATACTCATCTAGCGTTCCGTAATTCTGACGCCTTGCTGCCATTCATAGTACATTCCATCCTACATTCCACTGGCATAATACCTTCCCCAGTACTTACCACGAGGTGCCCAGCTGCGGCTGTGCTTGCCGCTGTCCCGCCGTCCATACCTTCTGTAGTGACATACCTACCTACCTATCTATCCAGCTATTCCATACCGGTCTTCAGGCCGGCAGAGCCTTCCCTACCAAGCTTCAAGCTATTAGTAGCCGCCACTTGCTTCAGCCCCCTTCGGCCTCCTGCGCCACGCCACTCTGTCTCGGTCTGTCTTACCTTTTCGTCACATAATACGACATGCATCATCTTGTCTTAGGTAGATATATTTATATATAAGGTACTACGGCAGGCTTAATCATCACGTGCATCACTTCGTTCGAGCTTGTGAGTCTGTACTGATTCGTGGTTACTAATCCATCGTTTGGCTCGCTGACTACCCGAGTATAGGTGTGCAGTATATATATATAATTAAGGTGTCTAATTTATCTCGTTGGTATGGCTCATTCATCTTCCTTCTCCTCATACATGACATCGGTGATAGGGTGAATTCATGTCGGTGGTTTGTGGCCTTGTAACGAGTGTGAAAATGGGGGACTCTGTTTGGTGTTGATGATGGTTATCATTATTGCTGTTTTTACCCGTAACGCCTTAGCATGCTGACTATCACTATCCGCACTGCACTGACTATCGGCACTGCACCGCAACGCTGCACATCTGCGCCGCCCGGTATATTCCATTCGTCATCTTCGTAGCAAGCTTGCCTTGGAAGCACACAGCCATGTGCTGGGGGCGATACTGTAGGGCTGCGTCGAGAAAAAGATTATTCAACCTTCAGTCACTGCTACCTACCCGGCGCAGCATCAATCAAGCCAGCCAGCCAGGCGTCCGGGTAGGAGGCATTCTCACACATTGCTCTTCCGCTGGCTATATAAGCATCCCGCCCACCGTGTTCTAACAGCCGTCTCTCGATCCATTGGGCAGTCAACGCAACTTCACTACGCCGTGTATTGCCTTCTCGTACTGCTATGGGCAGCGGCGTGCTCGCTCTCTGCAGACAGTGTAAACACAGCACTATGGTGATGGGCGTCTCGTGAGCACACAACAGATTATGTGGTGTGTTGAGGGGGCCGTTTTGATGATGATCTTCACTAGTGTCCATCATTGACGGATGTCCGCATCGTTTGGGGATCATGTTGGATCGAGACTTTTCTATACGATGATGCAGTTCAGATAATAGTTGTGAATCATAGTAATCTATTCATTCTGTGCTAGGTAGCATAGATGTGGTCTAGCCTACATCGGGCTAGTCCTGCCTTACAAGGAACCTGATCCGTCCATGCAGCAGGCCCTCGTCGTCACCACAACAGGCATCCACAAGTCTTTGTATTCCACATACCCGGTAAAAAGCTACTCCCCCCTGCAATCACCTATATATTGTCCTTCTATTCGAACATGGCTTCCAGCAGCTCTTCGCAACAGCCGCTGCTCTAGTACGTCCCAGACCTGCCACACAGACACACCCCCGAATAGGATCCTAACCTCATCACAGTGCATGTATCGCATATGGGACCACGATCCTGACCGAGCACACCACTTCCGCGGCCTCCAATGCCTCCGGCGTGGCACCCATGCTACTGCCGCAGATCAAGAAGCGACCCGACAAGAAGACGGTAGTCTCTGAAGGATTGCATGCCCACTACATCGCGGCCGGCCACGATGAATATCCTGCCAGCGCACGCTCCGCCGGAGGGCTCACCTACGTCGTCGTGACCAGACAGGATCTGCAAAGGCGCATCGCGTTTGGCTTCCTCATCAGCATCCAGAAACGCTTCCTCGCGCAGTACCCTGAGACTACTGACTTCTCCGCATTGCCGGCCTTTGGTGCGGGTGCATTCAATGGGACGCTCAAGAAGCTCATGATCGAGCAAGGCACAACCGAAGAAGGGCAGCAAGATGCAATTAGACAGGCAAAGTCCGAGATCGACGCAGTGAGGAATATCATGACCGAGAACATCGAGCGCGTCTTGGAAAGGGGCGAACGAATCGATCTCCTCGTCGACAAGACGGACAGGCTTGGAGGTAGTGCGACTGACTTTCGTGTCCGCAGTCGTGGGCTCAGGAGGAGGATGTGGTGGAAGAATGTCAAACTCATGGTCTTGCTGGTGCTTGTCGTTATCTTCCTCCTCTACCTCTTCGTCGGCTTCGGTTGTGGGCTACCAGGTGAGCAGTATTGCGCGGGAGATCGTCGCATTCACTAATACTTCACAGGTTGGGGGAGATGCCTTGGACATTGACGAAGATGCATATGAATTTCGCTTCTAGGTGTTTGGCGCTCATGATAGGTGCATTTGCATGGTTGCCCGAAGACTCACAAGATATGCGTGGGTTTAGTTTGATACCCTCACTCTGCACATTAAACAGTTACTCTTCTATGCATTCAATAAATCAGTGTTCATCTTTTATTCGCACTCTTCACCATCATGCCACCACCCATGCCGGTCTCCGTGTCTGCATCTGACAAACGCCACTAGTGGCGCATGGAAAACTTAGGTTCGCAAACGTCACCCTCTCCATTCTCCCAGAACAACGAACCACATCTTGCATTTCGCTCTCCAATTCTACTTTAAGACTGACCCAGAAATCTGCTGGCTCAGTCAAGCGCATCTCTCAAGTCAATTTCCAAAGTTATATGCAATCAGAGCCCCAACAAGCTTCCCAAAACATTCATACCGAACAGCCCACCCCCTCAACCTCCGAAGCCTCACAGCATGGACTCCACCCTGAAGAACTGTCAGCCTTGCATCTCTCCTTGGATGGAGATGATGCAAGAGCCCACCAGGCTTCATCCAGCCACCACGACGACGTCGCAAAGGTCACCAGCGTCGAGGCAGCGCGCGTCGTGGCTTCAGTCGCGCAAGAAGAGACGCGATTGAAGCGTACACCATCACCTCCCAGCAATCGAATCTCTGATTACGAAGCTGAATCTGCTTCTTCAACCCCATTGAGGACATGCAGCGAGGGCCGGTCGTTCGAAGTCGTCAAGAAGCTCTCTGATAGCGTAGATGACAAGTCTTACATTGATAAACTTCCCAATGGTATGATCGTGCCTTTTGCATTCTATGCCCAGTCTGCTAACTCACAGCTCTACAGAGGTCCTGACACATGCAATCTCGCACCTCTCTCCTACCGATCTTTCGGCCGTCGCGCTCGTAAGCCGTCGATTTCATAGTCTAGTGACAACACCGCACGCGTGGAGGGCTGCATTCGGCAGATATTTCCCTGGCGCAGAGGAATTGCGTCAAGAAGTAATCACTTCCTCCAATGGATCAGACATCGTACCGTCGGGCAAGCGCGCTTTCACGAGACTCACTGCTCTCGCGTCGTGGCGAAGCGAATACATTCTCAGGACCCGCCTGCTCAGATCTTTGGCCAGAGGGAAGCCTGTCCGTATCTCCGCTACTCCAGCCAATGCGCGTGCTGGCCAGCAGCAAAATCCCGTACCTATGACAATCTACAACTCGCAATTGTTCACAACGGTCAATCATATGCACGCTGTTTTCGGTACTGGTCTCAACAAGCGAATGCCGCGTTTCATACATGGTGCCGACGAGATTGGGTCCGCGTGTTGCAGTGATCCAACTACCGTCAAAGTCGACCCCTGGGGACTCTCTGACCCAACACCATTCTTTCAGTTTTCCGACGCTTTCCCAGGAGATTCACAATGGGGTCTCGGCGCAGGTGACATAATTGGAGTACCCAACGTCATGGATGTCAGCCAGCCATATGGTATGTTGTATGGAGAAGGGCATCCTGGTTGTTCGGCCTACTTTCGTGCCACGGACGAGCTACGGGGACGTGTTCTTGCTGCGCCTTCGGATGAAGCACAATATGACATTGGTATGCCAGCCGTGCTTGCTAGTCGGGAATGCATTACATCTGTGTGGATCGCCAAATCATCCAACGTGCCTCATCTGAGTGAAGGCCTAGTCGGAATGCTTTGTGGCTTGTCATGCGGTATCATCTCGTCTTACTCGTTGGGTACTGATGGGACACGAGGTCGGCGCTTCTTGAAAGGCGAAACGACTGCACGATGGGTATTGAGCCCTGGAGTCCCCATTATTGCCATAGCTGTCGATGATGACTACTCTATGAAACGCCAAGCCCAAAATAGGATCTGGGCGGTAGCTCTGAACGCCCTGGGCGAGATCTTCTATTTGACCAAATTCCCCAAGCTATCTGGTGAAAAGCGGCGTCCAACCGATCTAGAACGAGCTTCATGGGAACGGGGCAGGACCACGCACTGGATCCTCGTAGAACCTAGTAGGCGGACCGCCCGCGTCAATCCTTACGACGATGCTTCCACAGCTACGGGGAGTTACACGCCTCGGTCTTCGTGGGACGGTGAGTGTCTTTCTGTGGCACAGATACGGGCAGAAACACGTGAAATGGAAGAGTATATGAAGAAGAGGCCGAAAGATTTCCGTCAGGTATGCACTGGCTGGGACATGAGGCGCCGGATAGAGGTTGACTTTGCTGGTGATGACGGGCATTATGCCGGCGAGTCGATTGCGGTTTTCGAATGTGGTCTAGACGAAGATAGCGTCTCAAGCATTCGACGCTTCACTCGCTGTAAGCTGGAGGAGCCGTCGGGCCAGAGAGCTTCATCTCCTTCTCTTACGACTGCGAGCGAGAAGTCATCACAGGAGTCCTCTTTGTTCGGTGGACCCTCGACACCAGACGCCTTTGAGAGACCTCAACGGCCTCGTCGAATCTCGACTCTGTCTCTGAGCAGCTCCCCTGAACGTGGCCACCTCATCGAAGAGTGGCGATTATCAACATTGACATTTGGAGGCTTGAAGTCTGTTCAACTCACAACAAGCGCAATTGACTCTTCAATGCTTGCAACGATGACTCTCTCAGAAGATCCAATATTCGGATTCTCCACCATGTCAAATGCGTCCTCACCATTTGCATCACCGCAATCTATGGCAAGCCAGCCGTCAAATCCGGCCGACGTTCCAGGTCAACGAGCTCGTTTCGTCGCCGCAGGCACTAGCACGGGTATAGTCCTGCTCTGGGATATACGTGCACCTATCTCCAAAAACGTCGAATTTGCGAATACCGTCGATCCGATCCGGATCATCTTCACCGACTCTCCGGAGATATCTTGTTTGGCAATTACAGGTCTGTATATTGTCCACGGTGGAAATGATGGCCTCGTTCAAGCCTGGGACCCACTGGCATCGAGTCCACTACCTGTGCGAACGCTCCACTCGCGACACTCATCTCGAGCACGACGTCGACTGCAACAAGCACAAGCTTCTGTGCAAGGAGTTGGCATCAATTTCTTTGCGGCTGGCGCCATTTGCCTTGACCCAGATCCTACAGTGCTACGAGGCATAGTTTCCATTGGGACATTTCTACACTATTGGAGTTTCAGTTCCTCCGCCGCGGATCAATACAAGGGTAGCAAGCGAAGACTTAGACGCGGTGAAAGAGGCAGCAACAACAGTGGCGCAACTTTCTCTGCTAATCGTGGTGGAAACCTGAAAGGATACATCGCGAACGAGAAGTTTGAGTTGGAACTCGAGCAGCGCAACCAGCGCCGCGAAGCCAATCGCATGGCTGGTCGCTTTGGCCTTGGTCTGCTTGACAACGAAGACGAAGCACTGGCCTATGCAGCTCTGCTATCACAGGAGAGTCTGGAGAACGAGGCAAAGCGGAGACTGAGCGAGAATAGCGTCCAGAGCAACGACACCGTGATAGTACCAAGCTCCTCCGAAACGGCCACAACGCCAGTCAATGACGAGGTCGATCCTGAGATTGCAGAAGCTATTCGCCTGAGCTTGCAGGAGAGCTCTATATCAGAGACCCACCAACCGTACTATTCCTCGCCACCAACCGATTCAAGCTTGGACTCGTTCAGCATCCCGATCAAGTACGCGAAGAACAAAAGATCGCCAAAATCCCGTGCAAAGACGACATTGGCGTCGAACTCGTCGTCGCCGCCAGCTGCTGCTGCGGAAGGGTCTAACAGGGCTGAGCTTGACGATCTGGAGTACGCGATGCAACTGAGTCTTGCGGAGGAGAAGAGTAGACTCGAGTCAGTGGAGCAGAATGACCCCTTTCCCTATCTGTCAGGCGGGAAAGGCAAGGGCAAGATGTAGACTGCGTTTCGGACTAGGTTGTGACGCCTTTTCGGTGGGATTTCATTTGACTTTCTCTTCTAGGTCTCACTTCAAGTTTAATAGCTCTTGTTGATTGTTGTTGTTGTCGTTGTAGACTGCTGCTCAATATATTCATGCTTTTTCCCTGTTGCTGTCTTGAGTGGCTCAGTATGCTATCGTGTGAAGAATTTCTAAGACCGCTAAATCTGTCACTGGAAGTCTGAGTAGAACCGACCCAAAGACACGACATAAGTGTATGATCCCTCATAGAGAGAACGGATCTGAAAAGGGGACGTTGAATATGCTCACTTATACCGCAATCATAGAACACCTCATCATGCACACCCCCAACCGAGCTTCATCCGGACCCACTTAAAAGTTTCAATGTCTCGTGAATTCATGCATGCTTGTCGCATTGCAGATGTATCGTCGAACAATGCTGCGATAATGACTGAGCAACAAATGGAAGAAGATGAGCACCAGATAGTGACCGTGAATAGTCCGGAGCAGCTCGCGAAGCTGCTGCATTTCCAGCAGGACACGGCCGTGGCCTCCCATGGTAAACCTCTAATTCTTGATATGTCAACAAAATTGTACTAAATCAGGGTAGATCTCAAATCTGCAAAGGGATTCCTCCAGACGTGCCTGGCTACAATATCTGAAGCAACGCCGACAGGGAAGAATGTCGATGTTTTCTCGGCATATCTGGAGCGTCAATTCGCTCAATATCAGAGTGGATCGAAGGACGACGCCGATAAGCCGGCTTTCTTACCGGATGTCTTCCAGACGTGGAATCTCGCCGTTACGAACAGCAATGATCGCCTCTTTGCACTGTCCACTCGCGTTCTTCGGCTTATCCTCCAGTGTATCTCCAACTCGTTCGACTTGAGTCGTTTTGGCGCCCCGTTGTGCCGGACTCTCTTGCAGTATGGCAACCTCAAGACGGTGTCGCGTGGGATGTCAAGCGTCAAGCTGAGTGTCAGTTCGCCGTGTCTCCAACTTATGACAGAGCTTGTCACCTTTGATGGAGGTGCGTTTGCGCGACAAGTCTTTCTGAAGCGCGAGTGGACGTTCGACTCAAGTGCTCTGTCGCGCAAGCTTGGCTATGCCAATCGTCGTGGGGAGAATGAGACGTTCGAAAAGGTTCGCGAATCCATTAGATCTGATGCAATCAGATATGTGTTGGCCCACCTGAAGTTTCAGCCTGCGCAGACGCAGATCGAGATCTTGAAGCTGGGTAATGTGGTGCGGCCGATGTTTGACCACCTGATATCGGATACGCATGATATTGCCATGGCGGTACTGGACACGGTTCGGGAGAGTGTGCTCAGGAATAAGGGCATACCGAGGTCTAGTAAGAGCTTTCTGCTTACAGACCGAGTGCTATCGAATGTTGCAAAACTTTACCACACAGAGTCCCACGATACAGAGGATAGTGCAGAGCGAAACGTGCACGATGTTGCACACTCGTTTCTTCTGTTGGCGTGTACATCGGCTCAGAACGGAACGCTATATGACTCTTGGGGCTGGTATTACCGGAAAAGGGAGGATATTGAGACGAGCAACGATCAGGTTTCGTTCCCGCTGATGACAACACCAACTGCCACGTCCCTGCGAGGTCATGAGGTCCATCCGCGCAACACGAAATTGGCCAGTTTTCTCCAGACGCTACGGCCATGGGCGTCAAACCTGGAGCAAGATCTTACACTTGCCATCTTTGAGAGCTGCCCGGAGTTGATGGCCGACTACTTCCTGAAGAAGTCAAGTTTCCAGTTTGACCCGAAACTGACGGCAACGTGGATAGGATATGCGTCGTTCATGTATGCTTCCATATCACTACCGGTGCCGAAATACTTTGGGCGAACCGGTTCGTACGACTCGTCGCCTCCGCAGCTATCAGTCATACTGGAGAATCTTCTACCGTCCGCCCTCAACCAAGCAGTACTTACCCGCTGCCTGAACCAGAGCGTGGAGCTTATCACCTTTTTTGCAGTCCGAATCCTCATCATAGCGCTGGAGAAGCTCGAGACCGTGCTCAAGATGTTTGAAGAGGCATGTCTCGCCAGGAACAAGGCAACCTGGGAGGCCGCTGGCCAGACGTTGGTATATGAATTCTGTCAACGGTGTCCGAAGATGAAAGATGCCGTCGCAGTATTCTTCAAGTCCAAACCTGAACGCCAACTTGAGCGTGAAGCCATCACACGGCTACTGGCGCTCTACTACCGAGTCGTGCCATTGACCGCGCTCGAAGAGAACCTCGACGTCTCGAAGCATCTGACGGAGATACTGAAGGCTGATCCACCGCAAGACCATGGAGCGAAGGAGCTTAAGCTTCTCGAGCTAGGCCATTTGCTGAACTGTGCGAGATGGTCATTGTCCATGAATTGGTTCAAAAAGGGGGAAGGGTCTGACCTGTCCCCATTCACAGCACTGCTGAAGATAGTAGCTGGATCCTCGTCTGAGTCGGACCTACAGAGCTCAAATTCCACCGATCAGATACGTGATATCGTGGCAAGCGTCGCACGGGACAATTATTTCCTGCAGTCTGAGACCGACGTGTCGTCTTGTGAGGCCCTTGTCTTGAGCATAGCCATGTGTCCCGGCCAACGCTTCCTGAGCTTCCTCGACGACTGCATCGCCAGACATGTCAAGCGACCGATCAAATACTGGGACGACTTGGAGACCCTCAAATCGAAAGACAAGACACTTGCCCATGCCAAGGGTCCATTGAGCATGATCTGGATGACCATCTACGAGCAATCCTCGTTCCTACGCGATGCCGATGACATCCTCATCGAGAGAGCCGCCTGGATAGCACGCTTCTCGCTCTGCTGCAAGGCGATAGGAGAGAATGCTACCCTCATCGACGCATCAATGCACCACATCGCCAAGTCCAGCACCAAAACCATGCGCACCACAATCAAAAAGACCCTCAGAGACGCCTCCTCACACGAACGCAGCGCCAAACAAACTCTCATCCAAACCACCCTCTCCACCAAACCCCAACCACCACCACCACCACCACCACCACAAACCGCCCCCGAACCCTCCGAACCCCCTCCAACCAAAACCCCAAAAGTCAACTTCACCTTCCCGCCCCCCTACGACCAAGACCACCCAGCCCTTACCCGCGCCCCACACAAAGACATCGAAGCCCTCATCGCCGACGCCGACCTCCCCGCCCTAATCCTCTACCTCTCCTCCCCCGACCTGCACATCCGCATCCAAGCCCACACCCTCCTCTCATCCATCACCTCCGCCCTGCCCCACTCCCCCTACCAAGAACGCACCCAACTCGCCCTCCTCCTCGGCGAACTCCTCGAAACCGCCAATTCATTCCATACTCTCCACTCCTCTTCTTCTTCTTCTTCAACCCCCTCAACCCCTTCAACCCCCGCCCTCAAATCCATCCCGGCCCTCCCCTTCACAGCAACCCAATTCGCCGCCCACGCCCTCCCCATCCTCGCCGACCCAACACACCCCCTTTACCCCAAACTAAACTCCTTCCTCAACCGCGAACCAGCATGGCACATCCCCCGCCTCCCATCCTACTGGCTCCGCTCCGCCGTCCTCAACATCCCTTCCTCTTCCTCCAACAACAACGTAGACGACTACGACCCCCACCGCGAAATAACCTGGGTGCTCGACTACCTTATCGACGCACTTGCCTCGACGGCAGATCTGAGACTGTGTTTTCGCAAGGGGGTGTTTGAGAGGGTTTGTGCGTTGTATGGTGGGGCGAAGGCGAAGGCGAACGGGTCGGCGACGGCGGGGGTGGGGGTAAAGGGGAAGGTGTTGAGGTTGTTGTGGAGGGCGACGGGGCTGGAGGGGGGGAGTGATTTGTTGGTTACGAGGTATGCGGTGTTGGGGTGGGTGAGGGGGATGAGGGCGGGGGATGGTGATGGGTTTGAAGGGGCGTTGGGGGAGTTGGAGGAGAGGATTGTGGCGACGTGTAGTCGGGAGAGGATCGGGGAGTGGAGTCATGGGACGGTTGTTGTTGGGGCGGCGGGTGTGGGTGTGGGTGAGGAGATGGATGTGGATTAGTTAGTTGGTTGAGGGAATGTAGGGTAGGATGTGTGTATTATGTTTGGATAATGCTTATTATCAATCGCTCGAGACTTGTATTTGATACATTTGTTTGATTGTTCTCACTCCTAGACTATGATATCTCCAAGCAGGGACAAGCAAGTGTACTCTCACATCCCAGCCCATTCAATACAGAAAGTACGCACGTCTACCGCATCATCGGGCTGTGTTGATGTCTCGGACTGTGGCTCCCGACCTCCTACAAGGTAGCCCTTCTTCACCGCCGTGCCTAGCCGACCACCTCCAACGAGATCGAGCAGGTTGAACTCTTCGTCCCAGTCCTTGCCGACTGCTAGGAAATGACTGTGATACCGGAGCGGGTCGCCAGGGTACACACAGTACTTGCACCCGAAACGGAGCCCGGGAGTCATAAAGTAGCCCTTCTTGTAGAGGTGGGAGAAAAGTGGATAAGAGCTGCCGACCGCCGGGAGAGGCAGCGAGGATTCGGCATGCATTGGTAAAGGTGGGTGCGATGTCATAGGTGTAATGTGCCATTGATCGACCTTTTTAAGCAGGTCGAGCTCAGGCTTTGCATTGACAGGAGTAGACGGGGCGCCAGAGAACAGAGACACATCGTCGTCTGTCTCCGTGGGAGCACCTTGAGAAGACTCCGTGGCAGAAGCAATGCTACTAGGCTCTTCGTCGACACCGAGATGCAGAAGATCACCTGACGCAGGCTTGTCCTTCGCCTTACCTTTCTTCTCTCGCTCCCTTTTGAAGTGCTCTTCCCTCTTCTTGTCTGCTTGGCGCTTACCAGCTAAAGAAAGCTCACGGCCCTGTGTCGCGAGGATACTTTTGAACACTCTCTGCTCTTCAGCACTCATCCCCCAGATGCCTTCTCGATGCGCTAGTGCATCGTCTACGAGGTACGCAACGCCCTTTTCAACAAGAACTCTGGCTTCTTCAGGCATGAGCTCGAGAGGCACACCGAGGAAGACATTTTGTTGCGATACGTGGGGTATGGTACCAATCAGTACACCACAGACGTTGTGCTCACGCCGCAGATATGCGATAGTCGGTGTATCGAAGAGAAGATATCGACCTTGCACAACCGAGATCGGTATCGGCGTAGTCACGTCGGCCATGTCGGCGGACCAGTCTGGTGAAGCACTGATTAGCTAAATGCTACAACACGCTTCACATGCATGCTTCGAAATGTAGTCCCTTGGTTGCTTTCATATAACGGATCTCTTGTTGTGTTATGTAGTCATCAAAGTCGAAACTCAGTGGATTGACAGATTATAACGGTTGATAATCATGCTGAGGGGGAAGTTACAGTGTATGAAGAGAGTAGTTAGCTTACTGTTCTATAGGTTACTGGCTGTTTTGACAGGTCCAGAGCGCATAAATTCATGGCGGTTGGCGATCCATGTTGGACCGTTGGAGAGGTGTTGTGGGATTACAAAAAAGCTCGGAGGTCGTAGAAATTCTTTAATCGGTATGACTAAGCGGGCGCTCATACTGCTATCGGAGATGTCTTGGCAACTGTGGACTACATAGTCCATGCCGATATCTGGCTTTCAACAAATTGACGCCAAGGCAGTCGCTGTGTAGTGATGAACTTCTGGCTAGGCTTCGGCCTCATCCTACTGCTTCCTATCACCGCATTCTTTGGTCAGTTAGATTCAACTGCTGTAGTACGATCCTTTGACACCTTTCAGCATTCCTGATCCTTTCATCTTGCATGGGCGACAGATTCCGAGCACGTGTTCAAGCACGTCTATCCCCTCTATCGGCTGTGTCATACCCAGGGCAAGCATCATTCGGTCGAACGTATGCCAGATCGATGATGTCTGGGGCTGCTCCGGCGGGATGGGAGCAGATCGAAATGGAGGACATGATGAGTGATATTCGCGATTCAGGGGACGACGAAAGATGATGCTTGAGACATGATCCTCAATCACGCAGATTTTGCATATTGTTACATTTTACAGCTTTACAAGCCACCGATTAAGCTATGCTCTTGCAGACAGTCACACACCAGAAACGCCTCTGTATGCATATGCCGCATTCGTACCAAGGTCAATTCACATACCATTCCTGTTCCCCAGAATAACATTGATCAAGCCTTCCCTCGTCTCGCCGACCTTAGTGGCTAAGTTCAGAATCGCCGCTTCAAAGGCTTGGAAAGTCATGCCAAGATCTTTCAGTCCGTCATGCTTGGCCGGTGTTTGGCCCATGCCAGAAGCGCCGCGATCTCTTAGCTCCGTGAGCTCCCGTGCCTTTTGCATAGTGCTAGCCTCGACTGTATGCAAGTGTGACTCGATTTCCTCCAGGTGTGCCTGATGTTGCGTGATGGCCTCCGATAAACCAGCTTGCTTCGACTCGAAGTAAGAGGCCATATCGACGGCCGAAGAGATGTCTTGATCAGCCAGCGAGGATCTCGGAAGGGACGTCCCGAAGCCAGAATTTCCGGGGTAGTGGAACTGGGATGGTAATTTCAATTGCTCAATAGCCATAAAGGAGAGCCTGGCTTCTTCTGCATCCCGCTTCACGCTCAACTTCACATTGTGAATATCATTTGCATCGTTGTCGAGAGCAGTCTCCACCGCGTTGAGTCGACTCGAGAGATATTCGACATCTGGCGCTACGCTCGCAATCTTCTCTTGCATGGAGGGGAGGAAAACGCTGATCTGAGTGTGGTACTGTAGCTGTTGCTGGATGAAGTTCTCCATTTGTACTATTTCATTCTTGAGAGATTCGTGGAGGTCGGAGAACCGAGTGCTTGGCCTGAGATTGGAAAGATCAATCGTCACCCCCGGAACAGTATTCGTCGATGCGCCCGCGTTTTGCTGCTGTGCATTGTTTTGGCCGCCGAATAGCGAGGATCCGGTAGCCTGAGCTGGTTGTGTAGAACCAAATAGAGTAGGCTTTGATTGGGCTTGTGTCGTGCTTGAAGCACCGCTTTGCCACATGGTCAGATGAAGACTTACGCCGATCAGATCAAAGAACTTACAACAACGACGGGGTTGCCGGCTTGTTTTGATTGTTTAAGCCCCCGAAAAGCCCACCGCTTTGTTGCCCCTGCGTCTGGGTACCTCCACCAAGCGTCGTTCCACCAAACAAGGATGAGCTTGCTTGTGGTTGGCTCTGTGCCGTATTGTTTCCGCCAAAAAGTCCACCCGTGGTGCCTGTAGCTTGAGATTGACCGAAAAGACCGCTTCCTGCAGTTGCAGTATTTTGCGTTTGTGGAGCTTGTGTACTGGCGGCATTACCGAAAAGGCCTCCGCTCTGAGGCGCAGAAGACGTGGTCTGTCCAAAAAGTCCACTGCTCTGAGGTTGTGACGTTGTATTACCAAATAATCCACCTGTACTGGGTGCCTTTGTCGAAGCACCGAACAGTCCGCCGGTTTGAGGTTGCGTAGTAGCTGCCGGAGCTCCAAAGAGTCCGCTAGTTTGCGCAGTGTTTGTCGTCGAACCGAAGAGAGAGTTGCCTCGCTGGGGTTGTGCGGCAGCGCCAGAATTACTATTCATACGGTCAGCGTCACCGAATAGAAGACATCGACACTCAGATCAAGGGAGGATGCAAGCCAGGTAGGCCTGCTACGCGGTTGCAACTGTGCGCGCCCGCGCGCAAACATCGAAATATGGACGCACAACAAGGAGTTTGTTTGGCTTGTGTTTATGCTGAGGGAGTTTGACCTGCCGAAGCCCGACATTTTGAGTCTTGACGTCCACCACGAACTAGCTGTGGTGATGTCGCGCGGTGTATAGCGTAGTCGCGGCTACGGAAACGTCCAGGGCGAGCCGGCTAGAGCTGGCAGAGAGTTTGTTCTTCGGATCTTATAGCGCGGGATTCGTTATTGAGAGACGGTGTATAGGCTTTCGTTGTGGATAGTCTCGAGTGTCAACATTTGTTGCGGCAGACAGCTTCGGCGTGAAGTTCGTTTTGGCCCGACGCGCCATCAGCCAATCAAAGAGCTACATCAGCTCCGGCATCCATAGCTACCTCTAAACATTCAACCTTCGGCTCCACCCTCTCATTTTGCTCACGCAATCACTGTGACACTATTCCTCCATAGACCTTGGCTTGAGAATCAACATGGAGGACGAAGATGACTTTTACGGCACAGGAGAGGGAGGGCAAGACGCCAATGCGCACGAGACACCGGCGGATGAAGGTGACGATGTAAAAGACGAGAAAATGGACGAGGAGCTTGAGGAAGGCGAAGAGGAAGAGTCAGACGATTCGGTACGTGCTGCGGTCTTCGTATCATGCCGTCGCTAACTCACAGCTGCAGGACATCGACATCATAACAGAGCGCAAAGATAATGCCGAACCTGCACCGTAAGTCGCCCTTGCGCTCACTCTAGTCGCGCAACAACAATGGAGGCTTGCATTTCTACGTACTGAAGGATGGTTGTAGTCCACGGAATCAATATCAGTCAATTAAACAGGATCCACGGCCGTCGTCAACAGACGTGGCTTCAAGAGGCGGACAGCAATCGACAGCTAGCAGAATATCTACGGCGCCAACACCGGTAGCGTCGCAAAAGCTGCGAGATGGCTCAAAGTTTCCTGAGGTACATACCTCGACTGTGAATGTCGAAGCAGATCCTATGTATGAGCCTGCTGGAAAGCCTATATCGCAGGTTGACCTTGATGCGGGTAAGTCCTTCTCTATGGTACACGTATATGAAGTTACGCCGACTCACATACGTTCTGTGCAGACATGGCCGAGCATACGAAGCCATGGCGTCTTCCAGGCAGTGACCAAAGCGATTACTTCAATTATGGCTTCGACGAATTCACATGGGCGTCCTACGTCATCCGACAGCAAACTATGGCGAACCAACTTGTCAGCCAAAAAGCAGAAACTGCGCAATTCCAACAGATGTTTGGGGGTGGTATGCCTGGCATGCCAGTGCCCCCGGCAGCACCTGCTGCTCCCCAAGGAGGGGGCGGAGGACCGCCTGCGGGCATGCCGGGAATGCCCAGCGAACAAGAGATGATGCAAATGGCACAGATGATGATGGCGAGCGGGCAGGACCCTAGCTCAATGGACTTTGGCACATTCATGCAGCAATTTGGCGGCGGCGGTGGTGGTCAAGGCCAAGGCCAAGCTCAGGGCAATTATGGAAACCAGAATTACCAAAACCAAGGCTCAGGACAGAACGCTGGCGGTGGTGGCGGCAATTTTGGAGGCGGTAGAGGGAGTCGAAGAGGGGGTAGATGGAACTGAAGGTCTCCATAACTGCATGGGAGGCGTTGGGAGGTTGTCACAAATATGCCAGGTTTGACACGGTATGTAAAAGTAATCGAGACACTATGAGCAGCTCCGGATACCCCATTGATGTACATGGTTTGAGGGGGACTCGCTACGAGCCTCCACAAGGCTTGATATACACGATTAACATGCTGCACCGAAGAAACCGTTCATATGTTCCACTTCATACGCCCCTGTACAACTATCATATAGTCTTATCGGTGGTTACTCGTTCAAGCATGCCCATGACGAGGATTCAGCTTTTATATGATCCGGTCTGGCTAAATTTAGCAGGATTTAGAGATCTTCATGAATCGCCCACACCCCGAACATCGAACTTGGAAGGCTGCATGTTGGCCCCAGCCGGCTGATGAACTGAACCTATCCACGGCCAGTATCATTGGTGCAAGACACCAGTTTACTGCGTTTTCGTACGCATCGATTGGAGGTTCAGTCACATAGCATGCCATTCTTTGCGTCTTATGCCTCCCAGGTAAGTGGCGCTATACTGCAGACCTCCAAGTGATCAAGTACGGATGCAATCCCGAGACCATGGGTCGCGCTGTGTACTTCACGCAGAGTATGCCCATATATGTTACGTGAATCGACCCTCGAAAGCAAATTCCGCGACGAGCCATGGCGTACGACGAGACGACTTTGCTGGCTATTGGCATAATACTGCCTCTCATCGCACTTGGTCTTCGATTCCATGTCCGCCTCAAAGTCCGTCCTCAGCCTCTCGGCTGGGACGACTGGCTGGCTCTTATTGCAGGAGCTCTCTTGCTTGAAGTGCAAATTCATCATTTCATTGGTCCAGCCCCGACTGCTTATGAGCGATGTTTATTTAGTGCTAATGCGGTTGTAGGGATATATCTGGGCTTGAATGGACACCAGGGCGCAGAGGCCGACCCAACGCATTGGGGGGACCGTGGACGGATGAACTCTAAAGTAAATAAATTACTTGCGTTCACTTTGTACAGATCTTGACTTGCTCACATGCATGCATGCCAGTTGACGTATATCGTCGTCGTGATGGAAAAAGCCCATGTACGGGAGCCATCAAGCTCAGCGAGCTCTTCTTCTTCTTCCGCCGCGTCTTCCCCATTTCGCACATTTCGCAAGATCACCGATGTATTCATTGTCTTGACAGCGTTGTGGGCTCTCGTGTACACGTTTCTCGAAATCTTCCAGTGTGGTACGCACGTCACAGCGCAGTGGACAGCGCCGGAGCTCTGTTCCAGCCGCTACGGTCTGAAGGATCACCCTTCGGTACTGTTGTCGTTTGCCATTACTGACGTTATAAGTGACGTTGCGATTTTGGTATTGCCATTTCCTATCATGAGAAGGTTACATCGGCGCCCTAGAGAGCGTTGGGGCATAGCCGGTATCTTTGCCCTTGGCTGGATGTAAGTGTTGGCCGTGAGCGAGAGGTGGTGATCCCGACTGATCAACATGCACACAGCTCAGCAGCAGCCGGTGCTGTACGCCTCTACTATGTGGTCCATGCTACAAAAAGTCAGTGAAACATCTACAGATACAAGGATTTCCAATCTAACATAACGGACAGTCGACCAAGATGCGCTCAGAGCCGAAAGTAAGTCAAGTCTACTTCACACAAGTCGTTAACAAAATCCTCTACGCCGTGAGCTAACAAACCCAGACCCAATCCCAGTATATATGCCCCCTTCGACCTGGACATTCACCGAACTCTGCGTCGGAATCACGGCCGCGAATCTGCCCCCCTTGGCCCCGTTGATTCGTAAAGCACCGTCGGCAGCAGCGAAGGCCAAAATGTCCATCTCGTCCAGCTGGCTGTCGATCAGGAGTACGCGGAACGGGTCGACGACAGTGCCGGTATCTGTCAAAGAAGTTGTCGATGAAACGCACGTCCACACCCTGGATCAGTATCGAATAACCCAGTGTCGGCGTCCGATCGATGGACACGACAGCCAGATTGGACCACTTCAAGTGCCCGAGTCGCTGGTGCTGGCTGGTTCTGATACAGGCGAGGTGTATAGAGCAAGCTCGCCGAGACGCTATCATTCTGAAATGGTGCGAGTGAGATTGTCGTTGGGGTAATAGCTGAAACAACGACTACGTGCGGATTTTACGCGCAGCTCCATATGCTTGCTCCAGTCAGGGATATATGATTGACCTCATGGCCGACCAAAATTATGCAGGACCACACTCTTGAACGTCTAATCTGCCATACAGCAGTATCACTAAAAGCTCGACCGCGGATGACCACGCCAGACGGACAGTAGGCCACAGCTACTTCTCAAGTCCGTGCGACAGGGTGCAGTGAGAAGGAACAGTCGCTCAACTTAACTCAAGCCCTGGAGAGACTGGAGTTCCCGCCTAGCCTGCGAATAGGGGCACACTGCTCATCCACCGCGCGGAGAACAGACGAAGCTGAACTCCACCATGCCATTCGTCTATTCCTATATCTTCGCTGGTCTATCGCAGACCGCTCCAACAGCCTTGCCGACATTAGCTTGCAAGCTAAAAGTCTCAACATGCGCACTAACAAAACGGTATGGCCCCCGGCCCATTCCATAAACCTCAAATATGATAATAGACATTGGACTGCGTGTTTGGATGACACAACTGGGTCCATAAGTTAGTCAATGAAGAGAATGGGGCAGTATGAGTAGGGACAGCAGGGACAGTAAGGTTAGTATCAGGGGTAAAAGAAGATACGTGGAAAAAGTTGTAGATTTGGGGGAAATACGACACGGCTCGGGCGCCGGAGGGGGTCTTGCTTGTCCGGAGGGGACGAGGAAGAGGGAGGAGAAGGAGGATGGAAAAGGGGAGTTTGGGCGAGGGGAGAGGGGAGAGGGGAGATGGGAGATATAAAGGGGTAGATTAGGGCGTCCAAGGGGGGTGGGAGTGTAAGAGGGCAGGCAGATAGTAGTAGGAGGACTCACTACTAGCAGGACGTCCATTTTGCTCTATTATAGAATAGAAATCAACCTTTTCTTTTTTTTTAAATAGAGTTAGTGGACTTTATACCTAAAGCTGTATTCTGAATATATATGACCATATATATAAAACTAGACATATACATACTAATATACTTATACATACTAGCTAGCTAGCTAGTACATACATCTTCTGTAGATACATGATTAAGTTCTGTGTATGATATGGGATTCTGGTGAAATACGCACTGCAGCTACACTGGGATACATCCAAGAGTTACCATCTTATGGAGAAATAGTAGCATTTATCTACGGTACAGACCACAAAATCAGGACACTACCCTAATGAGAACCACCCAAGAACACTAACAACAATCAAGGCCTGAAATTTAATCACGAGCGTGCTTCATAAGGTACAAATCTAGATCAAGCACTATGTATATTGTGTAAATATGATATCCGATTTTAACATTTTTATCTAGTTGCTATTTGAGATCATGTGAGCGGTGATACAAGCTTGCGGTATCAAAATATGGCATGAGAACCAAGACAAAAGAAAAACTCAGAATGACTCTCATCTACCACCAGATACCACGCATGCCACTTACAACCGTGGGCGCTCAGGAGAGGTGCGCGGCAGGTCGAAGCGGTCGAGATTCATGACCTTTGTCCAGGCGGCGACAAAGTCCTTCTTGAATTGCTCGTTGGCATCTGACGAAGCATAGACCTCAGCAAGAGCACGTAGCTCGGGTTGGTGTCCGAAAATGAGATCAGCGCGGGTCCCGCTCCACTTCTTCTGTCCTGACTTGCGGTCTACACCCTCAAACAGCTCGTGGTCGTCGCTAGATGGCTTCCACTCAGTGCTCATGTCGAGAAGCTCCTTGAAGAAGTCGTTGCTCAATTGACCAGGAGTCTTCGTCCAGACACCATGGGCGGATCCGTCAAAGTTCTGGTTGAGAGTTCGGAGGCCACCAATCAGGACGGTAAGCTCCGGCGCGGAAAGAGTGAGGAGCTGAGCACGGTCGACCAAGAACTGTTCGGTGCGTACTCTGCGTGTAGACTTGCCGTAGTTACGGAAGCCATCGGCAAATGGCTCGAGGTGCTTGAAGGACTCGACATCAGTCTGCTCTTGGGTAGCATCGTTACGACCAGGTGTGAATGGGACTGGCACGCCAGATGCCTTCTCCAGAGCAGCAGCTCCGGCCAGAACGATGAGGTCTGCGAGTGAGACCTTCTTTCCGAATTTCTGTTGCACGCTGGAAAGTGCATTGAGGACTTCGTTGACAACTGGAGGGTTGTTGACCTTCCAGTCCTTCTGGGGAGATAGGCGGATACGAGCACCGTTGGCACCACCACGCTTGTCGCTGCCACGGAACGAAGATGCCGCAGCCCATGCAGTAGAGATGAATTTGCCGTTGTCGATGCCAGTGGCCAAGATTTCCTTCTTCAAAGAAGCGATTTCACTGTCATTGATGACTGGGAAGTCGACTTCAGGGATGGGATCCTCCCAGATGAGCACCTCCTTGGGGATCTCAGGTCCCACCCAGCGCGAGCGAGGACCCATGTCACGGTGTAGCAGCTTGAACCACGCACGTGTGAATGCATCAGCGAGCTGGTCGGGGTTCTCGAGGAAGCGGCGAGAAATCTTCTCGTACGCAGGGTCGAAGCGGAGGGACAAGTCAGTGGTCAACATGGTAGGCTTCAGCTTCTTGTTGGAGTCATAGGCGTGAGGGATGATCAAGTCATCCGTCTTGGCTACCCATTGGTTGGCACCAGCAGGGCTCTTGGTGAGCTCCCACTCGTACTTGAAGAGATATTCGAGGTACTTGTTGCTCCACTTGACGGGGGTTGAAGTCCAAGTAACCTCGAGGCCACTGGTGATGGTGTCGGGACCCTTTCCGGAGCCGTGCTTGTTGATCCAACCAAATCCTTGGTTGTGAATGTCGGCACCCTGGGGCTCCTTGCCAATGTTATCTGAGGGCGCAGCACCATGAGTCTTACCGAACGTGTGACCACCAGCAATAAGGGCAACGGTCTCCTCGTCGTTCATGGCCATACGACCAAAGGTGGTACGGATGTCACGAGCAGCAGCAACGGGGTCTGGGACGCCATCGGGACCTTCTGGGTTGACGTAGATCAAGCCCATGTGAGCAGCGGAAATGGGTTCTTCGAGGTCACGGCTGTGGATATCGGAATGATTCTTCTTGGACTGGTCTCCATCAACAACACCAGAGCCTGAACCCTCGTTCGAAACACCGACGTTACCGTCAGAGTATCGCACATCGTTTCCAAGCCATGTAGTCTCGCCACCCCAATATACTGATTCGTCGGCCTCGTATACGTCAGGTCGACCACCGGCGAAACCGAAAGTCTTCAGGCCCATAGACTCGATAGCGACGTTTCCGGTGAGGAGGAATAGATCAGCCCAAGATAGCTTGTTGCCGTACTTGAGCTTGACAGGTAGCAGTAGGCGGCGGGCCTTGTCGAGGGAGACATTGTCAGGCCAGCTGTTCAGAGGAGCGAAACGCTGCTGGCCATGACCGCCACCTCCACGTCCGTCAAAGACACGGTACGTACCAGCGCTGTGCCATGCCATACGGACAAACAGACCACCGTAGTGGCCGAAGTCGGCAGGCCACCAGTCTTGAGAATTGGTCATGACTCCATGGAGATCTTTCTTTAGCTCGTTGTAGTCGATGCCCTTGAAGGCAGCAGGATAGTCAAAGTCCTGACCGAGTGGGTTCGTAGTGCTTGTGTGTTGACGTAGGATGTTGAGTCTGAGCTCGTTTGGCCACCAGTCAGTGTTGCGTTGACCGCCACCGCCGACGTTGGCGTGCTTGACAGGACATTCAGCCATGATTGCGTTTGATGTAGTGAATGATCGGTGTAGAAGCTGTCTTGACGAGCAGTAAGAAGTGCGAGAAGATAGGCGATTGCGGAGGAGAGGGAGGGATAGACGCATTAGATGGAGGAGAAGGAGGGGCGAAGGCCGAGTCGGAGGGATGATGGTATATGAAGGAAGCGGAGCTGGCGCTAGGGTGGGTAATTGGCGACAGCTCATTCGAGGCGTGGGAGCATTATGAATTCGTAAGAGGTCAGGTCTGGATCGCAACAGCTGCAGCATCGAAGAACAGAGTGAGATTTGAGCAAGTACTGGGTAGCTTCTATACCGAGTGTGTGTAGTTTGACTACTGGGTAACTGCCCCTACAGTTCCACTGCCCCGCCTTTTGCTCGACAGTTCTCTTACCGTAAGCGGTAATAGTGCAGCTTTAGTGCATCTTTAGTGCAGTCCCGTACCCGCACTGTAATGGCGGGTCTCTCATGCATAACTTGCGCCAAGCAGTCAATCAGCCAATCATAGCACCGCCATTACTTTAGTGCATCGCGTCTTCGGTCGCTTCACATGCGGAACACAAGCCGAGCTGTCGTCATCGCTGTCCAGTTACCCTGCGTGAAGCTGCGCAGATTTCAGACTATAATGCGCAGTTTATAGACCACGCTCGCCACGAACTACACTATAAACCTGGACCCTGACCATGGAACCTGCCAGCATCATCCGATCGATACACGTGATGCCAGGCTCGAGACACGTGACTACTACGCTACACCTTCCGCTTGTGGCATCCTGCGGCTACGCACGCTTACCCTATAAGGTAGTCAGTTATGATGCTTAGTAATTCTTACTTCGGCTGCCTATCTAGGTAGGCACGAACGTTGACCCTTTTCTATCGTTAACACAATCGCTTTTCACGTGTTCTAGGAAAATGTATGAAGTATCCAAGATGAATATAGAGGAGATACCAAAGACATATAAAGCTTATAGACGAAAGGGTGATCATAGTACCTCAACAAGCCGTGTCATAGTTTCATATTTTGTCCAAGTTCTTCGGTTTCGTAGCTGAACAGTGTTGTGTGCATCTCAACAAGTCCTGCGCTCACTTTTAATTCGCAAACATAGTTCACCTTTTCAGGGTGACTCGACTCACTCTCTATCCACTTCCATCCTCCGTTCAATCCAATTCTCAGTCTGTTCGTCATCACTCAAATACACAGCTTCACATCATGCTTGGCCATCGAAGGACACCCCGTCGCCTCAAGAGCATAGTCCCTCCAGGTGATGCTTCATTGCCAACTGACACCACACCGTACCATACTAACTTCATCTTCCAGGATACACTCCTCCTTTCAGCAAGTGTTCAGAGGATCCAGAGGACAACGTCAACACTGACAACCCAAGTGACGAAGCAATGACTGATGTACCACCCGAACCAATGCTAGCAGAAGAAGGGGAGATGAAGACCACGCAGGCAGAGACAGACGCCGCACGAGGAGAAGTACCACAAACAACAAAACACATCTTCCAAAAACGCAGCTGCTTATCACGCATAGCCCACTCTTCTCGACATCCTCACAGAAACCCACGCCACCGTCACTAAGCTCCAGCACGAGATCAACGAACTCCAGAACATGCCGCCCTACGGCTTCTTCCGCATCGAGCAGTTCCTGATTGAAAAGTCTGCTGCCCGAATCAACCTTCGTATACTAACAGAGAACCTCGCAATCCAGATCGGCCGCATCGAGGCTTTACCGCACGACCAGCCACTCCCACCCGAAGTGCAACTTCAGCTGCTGAAGACAAAGGACGAAAAGGCCCAGCTGGCCGTCGAGAAGGTCAAGGCGGAGGCTGACGAGCTCCGGACAGAACTCGATGAGAGCAAGGTCAACTATCAGCAGGTTATAGATTATCTCGGGAACACCGGGACGGAGAATTATACGCTCCGGAAGAACCTGAAGACGAGTGAGGCGCATCTCAAGAGGGTTACTGCTTTGTATGAAGAGAATCTTGGATGATCATCATGCCATATACGGCTATGGGCATTGGGATACTAGGCTTGATCTTAGGGAGAAGTATGCGTTGTAAACTATCAAGCTGATGAAACGATACGTCGCGAAAGATTCACACTCAATTACATGCTTACACCTCCTTCCGGTGGTATTTCTCCTTTAGCTCGCCCCTACCGTATCAAACGACCCGGACCATGTCCTTTTCTAACTCAATTCTACGTCATCCATTGCTATCTGGTCCTCGTCTTTCCATCTGAGGTAGAAGAATAAGATCATTAGTCGGATAGTCAGGTGTGCAATAGTGAATTCCATATGGCGAGCAGTCGCTTACCACGACTTCAAATTGAAACCCCTTCAGAAGCTGCATGGTCAAATACACTGGAACGGGCGCCAGACTGACTTGTTGATATATAGTTGTCTGTAGTACTACTTCATAAGGAAGCGTCGTGAGGTGAGAGTTCGTATACCGTTTTTGGATTTGACCTCACTTGCGCGAGTCACAAGTGAATACAAAGGGTAAATTTCGGGCAGACACAGCTCTCTTCTGTGTTTATGTCCACAGCTCGTGCGATAGTGAACTAGTAGATATGCTGTGTCTAGGCCTAGTTCACTTCAGGGGCTGTTCGATGTGCTTCGCTTGGTTCATGTGTTGCCTATCAAGTGAATCCATACGCTTTCTGACGCTGTCACTTGAACAACTATGGGTATAAGTACTCTCCCATCTCCACAGTTGGCTCACCTCGTCTCCACCTCTTTCTCTCTCTCTCCTTCTTACTCTTTTACTCTCTTACTTACTTACTCTGGCTATCACGCTCACTCTCCCTCTCCTCCCCTCTCTCTCTCAATCATGAGCTCTAGAAACGTAGCTCTGATGCATGGTAAGAAACAACCCAATGCCTACACTACTATATATCAACTAACTTCCATAGCTTCAGCTGCGAATAGTGGCAAGCAAAATGCCCTGTCTTCCAACAGCAGTGAAGAAGTTTCTCCAGCCGATAGTAAAGCAGTAAGGGATCGTAAAGAGGTAAGTGTGATCGCACAGCCATTTCTCGGAGTTCACCTTTAATTTTCTCGGCAGCCTAGCTTTTTCGAGGTTTCCATGCTTGCCGAAGATGAGATTGCAACGTTGAGGCATGAAAATGAGGTTCTCGAAAATAGGCTCTCCGGGTTGACGGAGAGACATTTACTAGAGAACCCATTAGCAGGCGAGTTCACGGCCCTAAAGACTGAGATTGGAACCCTCAAGCATCAGGTCTCCGGCCTGAAAGACGAACTCTTGTCAAGGACTCTGCTACTAAGCGAACTTGCAGCCCTGAAGCTTAGAAATGGAACTCTTGAGCTCAAGCTACTTGAGTCGAGTGGCAATCTGTCCGCTGTGACTCAAGCGCTGACTGCAGAGAATAAGGATCTCATGGATCAGGTCTCCAAGCTGAGAGACAACCTCTCTGCAGCGAAATACTCCGGAGACCAGATGTATAAAGCTCATAGGACCTTTCGTGACAAGGTTCTGACTGCCGTCGTTGATATACTATGCTACCAGCATAGTTGTCTGGAGACCATCGAGCAGCTGCGGGCCAAGGGTAGAAAGGTCTCCGACACTGAGGAAAGGGCCTTCACGGAGCGCTTGGAGCAGTGTTTCGAGCCATACGAATGGTTTGCAGCTTCAGAGACCGCTGAAGACCAAGCTGTATCCGCCAGGAGTAGCGGTCTTTAGAGTCTCCCAACTTGTCGAGTCCAACACATCGTCTTTATTGTCACTCTAAAGTTCTAATTCCGGTTGTATCTTCTGCGCCTTCTATTCATATGGATATCCATCTAGGATTTTCATCTCATAGAAGAAAGGAGGAAACCCTTACACATGACAATTGAATCATTCAAGATGAGCAGTCCATTCCACTCACACAAAGACGAGAGCCGTAGTTTCTGTAATTAACATAACAAAAAGTCTCCCATCACGCTCTCAAGAAGTGCTTCATTGACAATTTTGTACCTGCGACCGTCTTCGCTCGAACCCATATAGCCCATATAGAACTAACGAATTAACCAAAGCTCACCATATACAAGCCCATGTTATCCCAACTTTGGAGTGAGCTGTCAAGCAGGATTATTAAGAAACCCTCCTCGCTAACCTGCCCGTTCTGCACTCTGACTTCATACATCCGAATCGAACCTACGAAACCCGCCGTGAGGACTCTACCGGAGGGAGCACTATCTGTCCTCACTACGAACGTACAGAGAGTGCGCGGTCCACCACTCCTCACAGCGCTGAATTACGCTTTGTTTCAATTGCATGCGTGGCACCACAAATATGGTTTTTTGTTTCGGAGAAGAGTGGATCATGGTTATGCGCTAGCTATATCTATCCCCTCAAGACAAGCACAGTTTCGCTAGTATGCCGAAAGTAAGGAATACGGCCGACGCGTATGGCCCGCCTCGATGAAGATACTAGCTTGAGGTGATAAAATGAGCTGGCAGGATTCGGCGTATATTTGCATGTAATCAGAGCGGACAGCTGCACAGTTGTCCGGTGACATTCGCACACGACATTTCACGGTGTCAGGGAGGCACAGCTCAGCAAGAGTAGCGACAGACAATGACAAGCCGTATGATTGCGAACTGCTCCATGAATGTACAACAACAACATAATAATAATAATACACAGTCCTACACCTCCTCCAAATCCCCGCCTTCATCTTCATCTTCAACTTCATCTCCATCATCCTCATCAATTCCAACCACCCCATAATCAGCCTTCGGCGGCCTCGCAGGCAGGCCCTCGTCGTCCGCTCCATCCAGCATCAACCGCTCCGCGCTATAATCCGGTACGACCACCCAATCATCCTCACCCTCGTCTCCGAAACAAAAAAGGTCCTTCGCACTCCCGGCGACAAGAACACGGCGCTTATTCGGGGGATCGGGCTCGCAGCCACCAACGTCCTGACGGAAGGACCGCGCGTAGGGACTGATGCCGTCCAGGAACTCGCTCGCTGTCAGCTTGGCCCCGGCGAAGGAGAGAATGGGAAGGGCGGAAAGCACGGGGTAGTCTGCGTTGAGAGGAAGGATGGAGTGTAGAGGGTGGCTGAGCGGGACGAGGGTGGACTCGGGAGAGGATTGTGGTGGTTTTATGGTCGTCCGGACATCGTCTTCGAGGATATCGCCGTCTTGGGGGTCTGACACTCGAGCAGGGTCGGTCTTCTTTGCCTCCTCCTTCTTGTCCTCTGCATATTCTTCAGGGGTGTTCGAAAGCTCATCATGCTTTATTGCCAGGGCTTCGTCGGCTGCGATTCCAGGGTATAGCATGAAATACCCACGTGCCCGCATGAATTCCACCGCGTACCCAAACCAAGCTGGGTATTGCTGCGAGACCGTCCCATCCAGCCCCTTTTTCCGCTGTTGCTGCGCTGCTATCCTGTAGCCAAGGAATGAATGAAATTCCCGAAACTTGCTGCCGAGAAATAAAGACGCACTTTCGCTCGGCGCCTGCCATAAGAATGGGATATTGGGGGTGTGAGCTTCCTTCTTGTACTCGGCATGCATGTCGTCAATCGTCGGGGGTATAAACTCTGCAGATCCGTTCAGGTAGGTTTTTGGGAAATCCAGGCTAAATCCAAAGAGATGCTCCGGGGCGTCCGAGCCCAATGAATGCAAATAATTCAATAGTACATATCGGGTATAATGATAAAACAAGGGTGATAGTTGTAGCTGCGGCGTGAGGGTTAGAACGTGAGAGGACCCTTGTTCGACTGGGAATGATGACTCGAGAAATTGTATTGCAGCGCGCTCTGGCGAGATCTTCTCATCCATGATTCGATGTCGCACGATCAACTGACTATTCTCTAGAGCGCTCTCTGATGACGGAGAACCAAACGGCCGAGGTGGCCACTTCCATTTCTCTAGGAAAGCGACTGTAGCAGGATCAACCTCTACCGGGAGATCTACGATTAGGCGCGGAGGCTTCATACCCGCATAGTCAGCCGTGTTTAGTGATTTCAATAGTCGAAGTAGTGAGCCTGACGAGGCAGGAGTAACATGAACTATGATATCGACCGACGGTTGGTGGAAAGCTGCCAATGCAGCACCGTCAAGACGCGTGAGCCACATCATTCTTTCCGCACCGCCCTTGGGAATCTCGATAATGGTCGTGGAAATCTCTTTGGCTTTTGTTCGTGTACCTCTTGCAAATGTAGGATCTTCAGCCTTCAGGTCATCAGTAATGACGACCTTGGGCCGTATGAACTGATCGATGTGCCCGAGAGCCACAGCGGCAGCAGACTCGGCACGTGTGTCTGAGCTATATAGCGCATAGTCAGGTCGCGCATCGTGCCAGAAGACCTCACACGAACTCTGGTCCACGCCGTTGAGGGTCAATATATGATCCAGAGACACATCATCTCGGCCATTCATGGCGAAATGAACATAACTTTTACCCATCCTTGCCATTTCACATGCCATTGGAATGAGCGCCGACATGCTCTTCAAGTTTGCCGCTGAAAACAGTACAGTATCCATACCTAACCGGAATTCAGCCTTGTCCGCAACAGCGCGTAGACTTTTGGCTAGTCGAAAGAACCTGATCCGTCCATTGTAGGTATGATCCACAGCTCCGGTATCTTTACCAAGGTCGTATAACTCCTTGGACGGAGGGCCCGTTGGCTCTATCGCTTCATCAACCTTCTGTGACTCTGTTGCAGGAGAGTTATGAGGCATCGTAGGAGAGTCATGAGGCGGATCGTTAGTCACCTCCTCTGAAATGGAGTCTTCGGGTGTGGTCTCCGACAAGTCAGGCGTGGTCTCCGACAAGTCAGGCGTGAAACTAGAGAAGACGAAGAACAATAGGCCTAATACGAATATGACGGCAACGATTCTCTTCTTTCGGTATCTCAGCCTTGCGAGCCAGCTTGAGCCACCCGCGGCAGGCTTCCATGGCTTGTGGCTGTCGTCCTTGACTCCCAGCTCTTCGTCACGCCAGGCTCTGGCACCTCCGAGACCCAATGTTGCGCTCGCGGTGGCGCCATCGCCTTCCCTGGTGAACGTCCTGTGGCGTCCGCGTCCTAACATACCCGGACTATCATCGTGGTTGCAAGTTTCTGACACGAGAGGTGTGCGGTAATCGGGGTTGTACGGGGTTGGGGTGGGTCAAGAGAGCATGTCTCGGCGCGGCGTTGGCAATGCGACTGAAGGAAGCTTTGTATATTTCCTGGTAGGTGCTACAGCTGTACAAGGCGCTGTAGATGCGGTATAACAGACGTATGCAATGGTCAGGCAGTATCACACGTGTAACAAGCTCTGCTCTTCGTGTCCTCCGCAGCTCTGTTGGCTTACCGTCTTCTCCGACGTTCAGCCGCTACAAATGAATTGCTTGGCCAACTTTTGCTCCATCCATTCAGCTTCTGACTGTGACATGCATATTCTTGTATCATTCTTCGCCTTCGGCTCGATATCATGATCCCGTCTTTGTCAACGATGTCTTCCTTCGACTCAGCATTTTCTACAATCACGTTTCGTAGCTCTAGCCCTGCATAACACAACCCTCGGAGCTGGAATGCCAGCTAATGAGAGGACTAGTAAACCATTCACGATTATGAATAGCGTATGTTTACCTTGAAGTTGATTGCTGTACTCGTCGTCAGAAATGAATTCACTAGTGCAATCAACGCGCCGAGACTCAAACCTGGATCAGAATATGATACCAGACTTCGTACTATGCGCTAGTTCTGGATAGTCATCTAGCCTGGTATCTGATCTGGCAAGCAGGTACGCTTCAGGGTACTGTTGCTCTTGCTTAGGCCCCTGAAAGGCTTGACACGCGCGAAGCGTGTTGTTCGCTACAAGTGTGCGATTGAACAAGCTATGAATTGTGGTGTTCCAGGTGATAGTCCGAAATTGGAACGGGATTTCCTTCAGCCCCTCTCCGTCTTGAGGAAGTCTTGGACCCACTCCATACCAACCCAGTCCTGATCGATTCCTCTGAATGATAATACGGGTCAGTATGACTTATTGTTACGTTCTGGCTGAGCCCAAGCACACACTGGGCTCTGTGACGTCGATATATACCATAAACTCATGTCATGCCAAAAAGTGATGGTGTTTGTGTATCTAGCTGACGGACTAAGTTGGATCATGTTTCAATCAAACAAATCATTCATTTCAAACGATAGCTTGTTACCAGTGACAAAAACTGATCAGGAGCAAGACTGGGTGCAAAGGTAATTATGCTGATGACTGAAGCGAACAGCTCAACATTGGAAGCTAAAGAGCCCATTTCCCTAGACGGGAATATTTTAGCCTCGTTGTCGATCTCCCGCATCAACAAAGAAGCAAGAGTCAAATGCAGAGTCCAAGATATAGCCCGTGTATACGGATCTTGCCTGTTCTTCCTATATATCTCTCGTCGCTGCTGCAATACTGATGACGATAGTGACTGAGGCAAAGCTTTGCCCTTTGTTGGCTAGGTTACCCTCTATCTAGAAACTGTGGGACTGGTAAGTTGAGCACACTGTTACATAAACAACAAAGAACAGCCCAGATGAGTACTCATGATTGATATGTCCAACAGTTGCATTATTTACACTGAATATATTAGGTTATGGGCAGCCTCACCGACATCCATTGATACTACCAAGTTCAAGTACATACCAGGTAGACGCTCTGCGTACGTCATTTTCTTGGCACTACCGACTACTGACCTAGCTCAGAAATGGTTTCAAGAGCCACGAGTTCCAGGCCGGAACTTCTTGCATCCCCGTAGGCGTTCCGTGATTCCTTGTTCAATCATGATGGAATTTCCAGCAACAACTGACAAAGTTCTCCGGATGAGTTATCGTATTGCAAGAGGAGAGCAAGGCGTTCTGACATTTGAACCTTATAAATCTGCTATTCTGCCATTGTGGCGCTTCAAGACTCCTGCGATAGCCCGGAAGAGTTCTGCTGACCTTTGGGAGCGGTTCGAAGAATATGGAAGACACAATGATTTCGTTGGGATGGATATGAGCCGGAAATTCATTCAGATGGTAGTCGTGGAATATGAACATCAAGTCCTAAGACTGACGTAGCTCACAGGGCATGACAAGAGCCAAGCGATATGCGAATCATGCGGGAGGACGGAAGTATGACAAGACCTCTGGCAAGGAGCTAGAGAAATCCTCTTCCCACGCAGGCGCCAAAGATAAGCTCGAAGCGTCCAATATCTTTAGAGAGTACTGGGAGAAGTGCAAGGCGCATGAGCACTATGCTACCCTAAAGCAGGATTTTCAAGAAGAGCAGAAGCAGTGGGACAAGACGAAACGCCACGAAGAAGACGGCTGAGCGTCTGGCTTCAAGCAACGCCAGGTACCGGTGTCCTCCACCTTGGCTATATTCAGACGTAGGGTGTCGCCTAGGAATGCATCTTATTCGGTCAGTTGCGATCACGACATAGGCCAAAATCACGTACAGCTGTGGAGAAAGCAATCCACTCTTTCAGGCCTTTAAAGTATGCGTCTTCGGTCTCGGATGGCGCAGAGTCGTGGCCCCATACCGTTACGCTGTCGAAAGCTGCAAGCTCTTCTGCTATCTTGATATCTTCCGGTATCTCCTCTTCATCGCTGTCCGGAGCGCTGTCCGCTGGTGGAGGATGCAACCTCTTCTCTGTGATCTGCAGAACGCTGCCACGGAAGCCCTCAGGAAGAGCCACGTCGGTACCACGAAGTTCGCGACCCCGAAAATATGCGCTCTTAGAGCCGTCTTCGAATAATATCAGTATATAGAGCCTGCTTTGGCCGGTGAGATGCTCACCATGCGTCTCCACTGGCTTCCAATATCTTTGCTTCGCCTCGATTGGCCCGTCGTACTTGATCTGGCAAGGTAGCACGTTGGCTGAGCATTTTTCGGGCTTCTGGCTGGAAGGTTTTATTGCCAACATGCTCGTTACCGGGAAGTTGAGAGATAGTTGTAAGCTATATTGCGCCAGGCTCGCGAGATCTGAGGTAGACGCGTCGCGCGTCAAGGCGCAGGAGATGACATAAGATAAGATAAGATATCCTCGGGAAAAGCTCGGGTAGAACTTGGACCTTTCCAAACCCGTCAAGCCATAAACTGCAAGAAAATTTCCTCAACGCAGCATTAAAAAAACAAGCATCGTTCTACGAATTTATCCCTCATGGGTCATTATGTACGCGATCAACGCTTCTGCGAAGCTGCAAAACGGCAGAGTAAAAGTAGCACCTCAATCTTGACAGACAGCGGATACCAATTTCCACCCGAAGTTCAGCGATGCCCCGCTTTCAGAAAAGAATGATCCGGTCTGGATCCTCCCAAATTAGACTGAAGCGGAGTCTTTTGTATAGACGACAACGACCAACCACTATCGTTATAGGCGCAGCCATAGTGTGCTAATGTGCTGGTACACAACCGCATTGCCTTCTGTCTCGACATAATACGCTCCTCTTGTCCTCGCATTGACGTGAGGCACAGACAGAGAGAGCTGACCAATTTCATCAGTGACTCCTTTTCCCACGCACTCCAGAACCCTGTACTATGTACATTTTCAATGATGTCAGCGTCATTGAACAGCCATAAGCGGCAAAGCGTGCGGTTTGCGGGCTCGGACGACTCCATCGAAAAGCGGCATTGCTCCAACACAACTGTTGGAATACAGCCAGTCCTGAGTTGATGAAGGGCAAACGCAAGGACTTGATGCAGGTAGTGGTGAGGTTCAGAGGTACCGACAATCGGCATCATCTTCCGGCTGCGGCGCATCCGAATGTACTAGCGGTGCCCACCAATTGACACACTGCCTACGTATCTACAGCAGTATTAGCTACTCCTACAATTTCACCCATCCACTTTGCGTCATATCAGTCTTTCTGGCTCCTCTTCCCCAACTTCACGATTGCACCTTGTACCTTCGCTGCTTTGCCCATTCTTTCGTTATATCTCCTAGGTCATAATCACGTGCAATGGCTGTGTTTACGCCTTTGTTAGAAGGTCTCAATGCTATCAAGGGCCGCGCGGGCTCGCTAACATGGGGTCCGTTTGTGCATCTGGCGCGCTCTGCTGTATTGTCGATTCTGCAGCGCATTGAGATTGGCCATCTCGAGATAACAGAATCAAATGGAGTAAAGACTGTCTGTGGCAACCTGCTGGTCAAGCATGCCTCTCCAACTGTCACTCTTCAGGTCCATAACGAAATGTTTTGGATTCGCGTCTTGCTATTCGCAGACATGGTATGTGGAGAAAACTCCGGTCGCATGAAGCTTGTGCGCTGATCCTCACAGGGCTTTGCCGAGAGTTACATGTTGGAAGAAATCTCATGTATAGACCTGACATCCTTCTTTAAGGTAAACATTCTTGTTATGATGCCCACGCCTCACTCACGTGTTAGTAGCTTTTTATCCTTAATCGCACACATCTGTCTAATGGCTCGACCATCACTTCGAACATCAGTGGATCAATCAGTGGACTGGTTCGCAAGACAAACACCCTAACAAATGCTCGACTTCATATTTCAGCTCATTATGATATTAGCAATGACATGTTCGCAGCTTTCTTATCACCAGATATGACATATTCTTGTCCGATATGGCTTCCCAAGTCATCGCCATTGTCTGCTACAGAGTCCCTGGAAGAAGCGCAGATGAGAAAACTGCATCACTTTATTGAGTCCGCTCACTTGAAGGAGTCGGACCATGTGCTAGAGATCGGCACAGGGTGGGGTAGTCTCGCGATCGAGGCTGTCAGAGCGACTGGTTGTCGTATTACCAGTCTTACTCTGAGCAAAGAGCAGAAGGAACTAGCGGAAGAGCGAATTGCTCAAGCTGGCTTTCAAGACAAGATCGACGTGCTCTTATGTGACTATCGTGATGTGCAACCTCCAGCCAAAGGGGCATTTGACAAAGTCGTCAGTATAGAAATGCTCGAGGCCGTTGGGAAGGAATTTCTTGAGACGTACTTCAGCTGTGTCAATCGGTTGTTGAAGAAAGAAGGTGGCATTGGTGTCTTCCAATGCATAACAATGCCAGAAACGGTAAGTTTAGGCAATCTGTTCCTCGAAGTACACTAATCTTTCCAGCGCTACGACGCGTACGCCTCGTCTGACGACTTCATTCGACGCTATATCTTCCCAGGAGGCCATTTACCAACAGTTTCCCAACTCGTTAATGCCATCAACACTGGCTCGAACAAAACCCTGATCGTAGACGACGTTCTCAACATTGGGCCCCACTACGCGAAAACACTACGACTGTGGCGAGAAGCATTTCTGGATAACTTCGATGCCGATATACGACCGGCTTTACTGCGACAACACGACGGTATGACAAAACAGGAAATCGAGACCTTCCGCAGAAAGTGGGAATACTATTTTACCTATTGTGAAGCTGGATTCTGGACCAAAACGCTTGGAGACGTAATTATCACCGTCGGTAGAGAAGGAACTATGGAGATGGCTGAAGATGTGCCCATGTAATCAGAAGGTGACGTCTTAGGGCACTTCAATGCGATCTCGGGTTGCGTTTATGGTTGAGTCGATTAGCGGGCGCTACATAATCCTTTCAATATACTGATTCGTCTTACATTAGATGAGGAAATGCCGGAACTACCTATCTGGATTTGTTTGAACACGTAACAAGGCGTATTACATGAAGCCCAACAGCCGGTCGGCAGAGATCAGTGTCTATAGGTCCTGGCCGTTCGAACATACCACGCGAGCACGCCCAGGCGAGCATATCAAGAACGCCACACCGAATTGTACCCCAGCCCGTTGGCCTTATTTACAATCCTATCATCTTGCATTTCCCCCTTGAAGACTATTAAGCAGCTGATTGCTGGTGGTAGATGCACTGCGCTTCGTCTATAACCACCTAAACTTTTAAAAGACTTGAAAAGACGGGGAAATGGCGGAACATAGCCCTTATGTTCACCCCGACGATTGAACTTCTAGTTACACCTAGCCAAATATCAAGTCAACATGCACGTCATCCATTCATGTTGATGCTATCTATGTAGCAATCATTAAATGATAAACCTTTATCAAGCAACTGCCGAAATAAGGAAAATGCAATGCATTTTAGCCTAACTAGGTAGCTGTAACCAGATATCGACATATACAATCCGAACCCTAATCCACGCATTAAAATAACTACGAAGACGGTATAATCTTAATCTAATTAGTTTGATTAATTATATTAGATTTACTAAACTAGAGTATATATCCAAGTATAGCTAGGGGACTTACAAGCCGATGGCACCTTATGTGGCGCTCTAAGCCCCCTTGCTTTCAGGCGTGTAGTCTGATCGCCCCTTGCTATTTTGAAAACGGACAAAGTTATCTCTACAGAAGGTCTGGAGTGCAGTCCCCTGCCAGAGCATCCCACAGAGGCCGGAAGCACTTTTCAGCTGAACGAAGCCAGCTTCCTCTGATTTAGCACCATGCTTCACCGTAGGAAAGTCTCCTAGCACTATGAGACTACCTTTCATCATACTTATCTCTCCTTGGTTATATAGCTCCTTACAGCACGTGAAATCGCCCTACATTTATCATTCATCCTGCCTTCGCACAATTTCCATGTGATGTCTCCTAAACAGTCCTTACCCACACCAGCCATCTGCAGACAGACCGAAGAAATTCGGCATGCCAGCGACGCTGGTGCAAATACTTGGTTTCTGCATCTATCCCTCGAGTTACGATAGATGGTTTACCAATCTGCGTTCAAGCAATTACCCTCATGTCTCAATCTAATCATGAGAAGCAACCGAAACCGCGAATCGACTGTACGGTCTCAGGGGCGCCAGGCCGTCTTATGGCAAAGGGGACTTGGACCTGCAAGCAAATTTATGTCCTTCGGCAAGCAGGTAGATGGGGATATCTGTCCACGCATCTACGGTCGACCCATGAATATATGCATCTACCATGCATCAACTCAACAATTCGTCGAGCAGATAGGCTCCCATGCTCAATTCTTACGACAGTTCAAAGTTGACCTCGCTGAGAATAGCGCTCCACTACACAAACCACGCACTCCAACCTTCTTAACCCTTCCTTGCGATGTCGCTCTCAAGTGCGTAACAATATACATCGGCTCTGCGAACCTGAGCTCGAAGTTGGGCTATGATTACACAGATCACAAGAGTTTTCGGTCAGAGTCGGCAAAAGTTTGGCTCCATCTTGCAGGTCACTGGATGGTTGAATACGGGTGACAGCAGGACGATAGTCTGGCGAGTCTCAAGATATTCCCCTTTCTCCATCGTCACAGCTGCGATGAACCAGCAACAGCTAAGAGTATCATATTGACCAGGTTTACGAGAGCCTTGGGGGTCTATCTGGAGGAGAACGTATAGCTTCCAGGCGAATGTCTGGTGCTCGATGTCATAAAGATGGACGAAGAGATGTGCTATCGTAGAACCTTCCGCTGTAGAATGAATACTATGTATCTATACGCTACAATTAGAAGAAGCTTCGCAAAAGTCCTTCTCCAGCGCGTTAGCAAAACATGGAGAGACACTTCGACTGCCCCATGGGTTCAGCGGTCTGCTGCTCACCCTTTGGAACCAAAAGATTGTGGTTAAATTACCGATATGACATATATGTGTGGCATATGAATGCTACGTACGGCAGATACCCCGAGTTCTATCATCAATTTAGGATAGCCATATTTCTTAAGTCATGACAAAGTATGTGAAGCAAGGAGGGCAATGTAAAATAGAAATTGGCATTCTCTCTTGTATCTAACTTCCTAAACTTCCAGGAAAAAGCCTAGACGAGGGCCTGGATAGCATATACGCCCTGAGGCACGATAGTGGTTATCTTTCGAGGTCAACTATAGGATTAGTAAAATAGCGGAGATGCATCGAGCTTCCTCGAATGACTTACTGTGAGCCAAAATTGTACTAGCATTTCGAACAAATACCACCGTGGACAATGCTGGTCCCAAATGAATGATTGTCGATAAATCCCCGGCACTCAGAGGTGCCAGCATTTTTGCAAGGGACGATGACCGTTAACTCAATAAAGTGTTTTGGATTGTTCGTACAGTTTAAGAATTTGCGTTTATGAAATTGACGCTCGCACATGTTGCAGATGCCAGGTATGATTTGTTTAAAAATTGCTTTAATACTTTCGCTCGGGGTACTAGACATTTCAGCTTCATATAGGGCTCGTATGTGAACAGGGGTAGGCAGGCAGCAGTGACATGACTAGACAGGCAGCAGTGACATGACTAGGCAGAAGCCGAATAGTGTAATAATAAGCGCTGCCAAGGTTGGCTTTAGCTCAACACATCCGTGCATTCGGGGCGGAGCGCTATTTTTCCGACACAACAGCCCCTACTGTCATAATCCATGTGCGAGCGAAAGTTGTGCCTCAACGAAAGGTCACCCTACTCAAAGAGCTGGCCAACAATCCGGAAAACCTGAAGCTTACAATGGATCCTTACGAGTTCTGGCCCTGGTATCCAGAGGGTGTCAGTCGTATAATTGCAGCTGGTGCCAGTAATTATATCGCAATCGTGGACGAAAGCACCGTTCTTAAATTTCCTATCGTGCCTCCCCAGGAAGAAGACGTCTACACGATCGGTGGCCTTAACTATCGAAGACAGCTTCGAGAGGCAGCGGTCAAGGGCCTAGAAGTTGAAGAGCGGATACTACAGCACCTTGGGCCACATCCTAGAGTAATTCGCCTCATACAGAGACACAGGGATGGTCTCCTTCTCGAAAATATGGCAAATGGATCTGTACAGAAGTACCTCCAAGAGAATGATTCCAAAACATCACTGTACCAGAAATTGGAGTGGGCATGGCAGGCTGCGGAGGGTCTTGCTTATATTCATGAGAGAAATGTTTTACATTGCGACTTCAGCATCGGAAACCTTCTTCTTGACAGTAACCTAATGGTTAAGCTTTGCGACTTCCAAGGAAAGCTTCTAGATAGTGATGGCTCGATTATCCTCGATGGAGGAGCCGCTGTAAACACTATATCATCAATGCCTCGCCCAGACTATAATATCTGCAACCAAAAGTCGGACATATTCGCATTAGGGACGGCTATATATATTATGATTACCGGTCAGTCACCCTTTCCGGGACTAGATCCTATAGATGATGAGCACGAGATCCAAAGACGATTTAGAGAGAGCGACTTTCCTCCTTTAAAGACTCTTTATGTAGGAGACATCGTACGAAAATGCTGGATGCAACAATATGCACAAGCTACTGAGATTATGGACGATATACGTCGGTTACAGGGCTACGAGGCTGAGAGGTTGGAGAATCGTGAAACTCGTTCAAAGTAATGCGACCCGGTCAGTATTTTGATCGCCTCCGTCTGCTGCATGAAAGGAGATAAATTACATCTTGGCGATGGTACGACTCAACTCGTAGTATCTGCTAGGATTTTTGAATTGCTCATGAAAGAGCTGTCATGTGACGTGAGACTCTTGGAATAGAGAAGTGTATAATAGCAAGCGTTGATTACGTAGTAGTCGCAGTAGTTCATCGATAGCCATTGTACCATCAAGTACTGCGGACGTTAAACTTGTAGATGTCATCAGTCGGCTAGGATTACATGAGTGTAAATTTTCGCGACACCTGAAGTCGATCCGATGTTTGGACAAGGAGTGGTATCTCGAGAAGGTTTTTGGGCCTGTCAAGAGTGCTTACATATGGTAGCTGTGCGCCGTAGCGCAAAACAAAAGAACCTACTACGCTAGTAAAATGAATGTCCAACTAGATGGTAGGTTTCTTCGATAGTTTCTTACGAACGCAAAGTAGTGGTTTGGAAGAAGAGCATGCCAATCAACAAGCGGCGATCGTTCCAGGACATTCGCTGAGCTTAACCGAGTCTTCAAAGAATAGTCACAGCCAACGTTCAAGCCATAACTCCATATCCTTCGACAAGCCAATCGATACTTAGCTTGTGGACGCGATGAGCGGGCAGGAAGACCTTTCGATCACGAACAAATCTCTCGTTTTCACGAGTGATCTTGGTGTTTTGCAGAAGTTAGATCAGAGCGGCCTCCATTTACAGTGGCCTGCCATCGGCGATAATTATCAATGATTGGGCCAGCCTCGATGGATCATACAATCCTAATCTAGGCCCTTGGATTGTATCCGATTGTATATGCTCACGTCTGGCTGTAACTATTATAAGTTGCCTTAGGCACTCGATGATACATCATTGGTATCCACTCTCTTGGCGCCCCTCTTATGTATTGACAGCTTGAAATCTTCGAAGCTTGGAAACTTCGTATCGTTCGTATTACTTCAAGTTGTCGAGGCATCAAGAATCTTGTTTGCTTGATTGATTGATTTTATCGAAGAGTCAATCACAGTGTGCACGATCTAAAGTTCAATACTACTAAGCAAGGTCACTAGGCTCTGAAGAATGTCTATAGGCGTGGCTATTATTGGGAGTGGTATGTAGCTCTATTCTTTACGTTGCATTCTCATACATAAAAATTAGGCATCAACAACGGAAGATCTTAGTACCTCCTCAGAAAATACCCCGAACTATTGCATAGCTGACATATCAATAACTGCAGGCATCTTCGTGAAGGAGGAGCACCTCGTAAGTCTTTAGACATGAACCTGATCATACGTTTTCTGCCTCTCCCCTCTAACCACAACTATACAGCCAGCAGTCAATTCAACCCCCTCCCTCTCCCTCAAAGCCGTATTCTCCCGCTCCCTCAAGTCCGCCGCCTCGTTAGACATCCAAGATCCAGGTGTGGACCTCTACAGCGAAGACGCCGGCGAAGGAAAAGCCTACGCAGACCTCCTCGCCCGCAAAGACGTCAGCGCCGTCATCATTGCCCTCCCCATCGTCGCCCAGCCCGACTTCGTCAAACAGGCCCTCACCGCCGGTAAACACGTGCTCGCCGAGAAGCCCATCGCGAAGGACGTGCAAACGGCTGAAGCCCTGATTGCGCATTCCGAGGGCTGTAGAAGCGGCGCGACGCTGAGTATTGCGGAGAACTTCAGGTTTCTGGAGAGTCTTAACTATGCGGCTGAGGCGGTGCGGGGAATGGGTGAGGTTACGGGGTTCAGTGTGCGGAAGCATGGATTTGTGAAGCCTGGGACGAAGTACTTTGGTATGTATTCTTCCAGAGAAGATTAGAGGTGTGGGTAGTGTGGGTGCTGATATGGTGCAGAGACGGCGTGGCGGAAGACACCGGATTACCAGGGGGGCTTTCTGCTTGATGGTGGCGTACATACCGTTGCTGCTATTAGGCTGTTGCTTCAGCCGGAGAACCAACCGATGAGTGTTTCGGCGTTTAGTAGTTTGCTGCAGCCGCATCTACCGCCTATTGATTCTGTCGATGCGGTCTGGAGAACGGGGAAAGGCAAGCATGGCGTCTTTTCGATGTCGTTTGGGACAATGTCCAAGGCGAGCGAGACAGTGATTGTGACAGAGCAAGGCACGGTATCGGTCACCATCGGAGCTGTAACTGTCGCGTCTGGAGATGATAAGAGGACAGTCGAGTTCACGCATGAGGGAAATGGTGTGAAGCAGGAGATGAAGGTATGGGCGGAAGGAATGCTGTCAGGGAAGCAAGATTCGAGGCTTTCTGCTTACGAAGCATTGAAGGATCTGCAGGTGGTAAGTATCATGGTAATCCTGCCTCGTGATTCTTGAAGCTGACAATCGTGAAGCTAGAGGCAATGTTTCGAAGTGGGGAGAATGACGGCACTCCTGTGAAGATCCAGATATGATGTGATGATGCTATAGTAGTAGAGACTTTCCTTGTAAAACGTAAAGCTCTTTTACTACGTATAACTGATTAGATATTTAGCAAGTGAGATTACAAAGCATGCGTCCCTATCTCTGCGAACCTGAATCTTCCTGTGGATACAGAGAACATTGGTCGTAAATCTTAACTTCAAGGAAGCTTGAAGGGTCAGGGCATGCTATAGTGGTCCTGGATGTAGCTGGTCGCATAGAGATTTCAAGCCAAAGTCATAGCAACAGTCAAAGCGACGAGCATGCCACTGACCAGACCCGCACGGGTCTGTACACCTGCACCCGTTTCCGTTGGAACACTGCCGGTGCCAGTCCTTGACGCAGGAGTACCCATAGCACCACTCTCAGAAGTCGCCGTCGCCATCGTACCGGTAGGCGCACCCGCCTGTGTCGCATCGGCCAGCTTCTCCAAGCCAGCAGTGATCGTCACAGGTACAGAGATGTACCCGTATTCATCAGTCTCCGAGAGCGTATATGTTTCGGTCGAGCTGCCGGGAAAGTTTGCCTCCGAGCCTGCGGCGCTCTCGGCGCAGACCGCAAGCGTCTCGCTAACGGTACAGGTAGCCGCATAGGTGAAGTCTGGCTCGGCGGTTGCGAGGCTGGTGATCCAGGTGTTCTGGTTCTGGTTCACGACGTGGACGGGAGGGCGGAAGCCGCAGTCGCTGCCGTCGACGTCGGACGGACATGTCATCTCGAAGGTCGTGGCGGTGGCATCTGCCGATACCACTGATGCGACAAGGGATTGCACATCTCCGGCGGCGAAGAAGAACGAGGTGACGGAAGTGGACTGCGCCAAAGCAGTGCCGATTAGGCTGCTCAGAAGAAGAGTGGAAACCATTATTGCAATGTGTGGTTAGAATAGACTGGTATAGCCTGAGTATGGATGAGAGCTCTGTTCGAGGTGATGTCAAGAATGGAAAGGTAAAGAGTGACTGTGCCTTCGATTGGCGTTGACAATAGTCCAAGACGTTCCGTTCTGTATACGCGCTCGAGCTAAAGTCAATACGCGCCGGCCGATAATTAGGGGGAGGCGGCCCCCAATTTAGACATTCATTTACTGCACGTGGCCTCGGCCGAAGATCATGATCGTAAACTCTGCTCGTAGAAGGACATCAGACGTCTATATTGCTGATGGTTTCGTTCGTTCAAGAATCACTTTTACAAGAGGTTCGAAGTCGACGGTCTGAATGCTTCCAAAAGGGCCGATGTTCGGCGCACGGAGATATTTGAATTACTTTAGAAACAACAGGGGAACGATGATCAACAAGCATAGAACCTTGCAGATCTGGCGAGCACAGAGCCATCTCCACATTTGTCGATCTCGGAAACTCGATTACATGCAGGGATCCCCAGTCAGACCTGGGTGAGTACATACCTACGCTGCCAATGTCAGATAATTATAATACATCCTTATTGTCAAGGGTTTCATTGTAGGAATCCGCAGCTCATCATGCCAGGCCTCCATACAAGAAACATTCGATATCAAGGGGGTAAATATAACACTTCTGCTTCCGCCCAGTGGTGTAGTATGCGTGACAGTGCCAGTCGCATGCGACAAAGTGCGATGTATTCCCACGCACATGGTGCTGTACGACATGTGACGGATATCATCTGGAAGAAGTAAGGTCCTCAAATATCATTGCAACAGTCGCCTCGACATAGGCTCCTCGTCAGTACAAAGACCCATATTCCATTCACCATTGCGATCACTCCAAACTCCCCATCAATCTCTCCAACTCCACGCCCTCCACCCTCACCAACACCTTGTCGTCACACATCTTATCAGCCCTCCCCCACCCAATAGCCACAATCTGCGTCCCATACCCCGGCTGCTCAAACCCAGGCTCAATCGGTCCCACCTTAGCCTCGAATTCCTTCACCACCTTGTACACCGTATATTTAGCCCAGAGAATGTCTGGGCTGAGACTGCGCATGCGGTAAGGGGTGCCAAAGGGAGCAAAGTAGACGCGATCCTCGTTGCCAAAGCGGTCAAATGTACGTTCCTGGTTGGATCTTGGTAATGCCGGCGATTGGAGTCTTGCTGTTGTTGGTTTGTGTGCAGACGAAGCCTCCTTGCGGGTCGTTGGGCCAGTTCCAGGAGCCGGATTGTCCCTAGGTATGGTTATTCTAAAAGTAGTGTGATTGTAACATTCCTCTCAGGCCACGCAGTAGATCTATCTCAGCGAGAAATTTCAAAATCGAAGCACAGGTCAAGGGATGCAGCTTTTGAGCTTGCATCTGGAAAACTTGGACGTACATTTGTCTGCCAATCCTTCAAGAACTCTTCCGGAGAGCGGCCACCCAGGCGATTATAGCCATGGAGTAGTGGCTTGAACCTGACATCAACCTTCTTTGGACCAAGGTCACCATTCTTCCAATCCATATAATTCTCACTGTCCATCTTGATTTTGGTGCTGTGGCTGTCGGCGTAGAGAGTGAGATAACAGAGGCGATTGGGATGTATGGCCGTTCCACAGTGAATCAACTATCTCCTATAAGGGGACATGCGATTACTGTCTTGCTCACTTTCACCGCTAAACTGACAGCTGAAATCGTCAGAAGCAAGAGCTGAAGCTGGACGTAAGAACTAATAAAGCATCCTCTATCGACGCCACGAACGCCACGGACGCCACGCGAGCTGCCAAACATTTGGACCCCTACAACTATGCTTGAAGAAGATGCATCGTTCCAGCGAAGTCTCACCGCATCACATTGTAGATCTTACGTTGTCAGCTTGAGCACCATTTCAGTAGCGAGTGCTATAGAAAGCGCGGAAGGGTGGAAAAGTCAGCACTCGTTGCAGAATATGATTGTTTTCACTACAGCCAAACAAGCAGGCATTCTGCTATCGAGATATTATCGCGGTTCGTCATGTCAAGACAACAACACCGCCGCTCATTTCTTTCGTTTCTTCTTTTTCTTGTTTCTTATTCTCTGCTTTTCCCTCCTCATCTCGTCTCGCTCTTCCCTCTCTTCTTCTGCTGCCGCATCGGGTTTCACTTCCTTCCTTACACCATAGTGCCGGACGGCTTCCCTCTCGAAGCCGTCCTTTTCTCTTCGATATAGCGCCATAGTGGCGCGTGCGTCCACGACACTAGAGTGCTCGCCTTGTTGGATCTTAATCCCAAGGAATGTATCCGCAAGCCTCTTTAATGCAGGTGATCGTCCTCCTGCAATTTCTCGATACGGTGGGTACTTCGACGTGTCGCGTATGTCTTGCTTTGGGTGGTTTATGATGAGAGCTTGCAAGTCATTTTTTACTGCGTGCGCCACAAGTATTCTCCCATTCAAAAGACCTTTGACATCGTCCTGCACCATTTTGAAACTCCTCGCAACTCCTTCCTGGAGATGCTCCTCTGCGATACCACTCACATGTGTCCTATAGTCCGTGACAGGTAACACAGGTAGGACATAGCTGTCGTATAGTACATCCCCATGGTAGTTCGTTATCGACACTCGAGCCAGTTGTGAATCGGAGTACGGAGGTGGACCAATACCCACCATCTCACAGTCCAAAGCAACATATCTATTTTTCTGCGAAGTGGCGGCAGGATAGAAACCTTGATTTGATATGAAGGGTTCCGAGAGAGGTTTGAGAAGGGCAGATGTTGGATTATCGTCGTCGAAAGGGACTTTGGCAATGTCGATAGAGGAGTGAGGTTGAAGCTGAGCTGATGGTGCAGCCGTAGTGCCATTCCCAGGCTGTTCTCGGGAGAAGTAAGAGCCCATCTTCGTGCGATTCACTTTCAGGGTCCCATTGGTTGCATGGACTTTGACCTTCTTTGTAATGCCATTGGGCTTCGCACCAGCCGTGTGTTTTCTCTTCAATGACTTCTCTGCTTTATCTTCAGCTTGGCATTTCCCTTTCTGTAGTGTTTTTTGAATCTTCTTCCAGTTACTGGACAGATTAGCTATCTCCATGCCGGGTCATGTGTCACATATTCATGCTGTGGTTGGGCTGTGAAATTTATCATCCTGCGCAAAATTACAGCGGAGCTTGGGAAAGTTCTGGCAGGCCCGAGCGCGCCGAAATCTTAGCGCGCGAAACTGCCACTTCCGCAAAGGCGGTCAGCAGCACTAGCTATCACGTGTATCCGTTGCTGAAGCGAGTTCAAGATGCGACAGAATACTAATCATCAACAACGCAATACATCCATCTGTCTTCATCTCCAAACTCTGAATATCGCTTTTGCTATCTGAATGGCGCCCAGAGAGGGCTCAAATGAGCCATCAGGTACCCCAGTGCCGTTAGAAAAAGGCTTTGCAACCTTAGCGACGCTTAGGTAAGATACGCATAGATGGTATATAGATAAGTGAAAGCTAACATGCGTATTCGTAGGACTGGAGTCAAAGCTTGGGTTCACAAAGTGAGTAACCTTGTGATTTGAGGTCTGCGCGCGCACTCGGAAAGGACGTGGGTTCTTATAGACCTCAACAAAAGTCCATTAGCGGATTTTCCAGTCTGATTCTTTGCACAAATGTCTTATGCATGATCGAGAAGATCGGGATACTTGAAGAGACTACTGCTGACTGTTTCTCAGGATGGAGAATATCGCAAAGCAGAAATTCTGGCAATACAACCAAAGAAAGGAACGAATACGTACTATGTCCATTACGAAGAGTTTAATAAACGTCTCGATGAATGGGTGCGCCCTGATCGGATAGATCTGACTCGCGAAGTGGAATGGCCAGCTCCTGAGAAGCCTGACAAGAAGAAGACTCAAGGCGCACCACCGAAAGCTCAACAGCCTCAATCTAAATCCGATGCCGCCTCCAAAAACCAGAAGAAGACGCTCAAAAGACCACGCTCCTCGCAAGGTGGAACCCCAGAAGTGTTGACTGATGCCGGGAATAGCAAGTCCTCACGCCCATCACGTGCATCTGGCAAAGAGAATAAGGAGGTCACAATTCTTGCCCCTGAAATTACCGACCTCGCCACTCCGAAGGTGGAAGACGAGGAGATCGATCTAGTAGATGTGCAGGACGCTGCCGCTGCTGCGAAGGCCGCACCCCCTGAAGAATATTCGCGCGAGGAGGAAATTGAAAAGCTGCGCACCTCAGGCTCGCTCACCCAGAATCAGACCGAGATCTCGCGTGTACGTAATCTTGAAAAAATCCAAATGGGAAAGCATGAGATTGAGCCATGGTACTTCAGTCCGTACCCAGTCGAATTCGCAGAGGAGGATATGGTGTATATCTGCGAGTTTTGCCTAGGATACTACGCCGACGTGACGCAGTTTGAACGGCATCGTGAGAAATGTACTTTGCAACACCCACCCGGCAACGAGATCTACCGCGATGATTTCGTTTCGTTCTTCGAAATTGATGGCCGGCGACAAAGAACATGGTGTCGCAATTTGTGTCTCTTATCAAAGCTGTTCCTGGATCACAAGACGCTGTACTACGACGTCGACCCGTTTCTGTTCTACTGCATGTGCATCCGCTCAGAACATGGCTGCCACTTTGTCGGTTACTTCTCCAAAGAAAAGGAGTCCGCGGAAGGTTACAACGTTGCATGTATCCTGACCCTCCCTCAGTACCAACGCGCCGGATTCGGAAGACTGCTCATCCAATTCAGCTACGAGCTCAGCAAGCGCGAAGGTAAACTTGGTAGTCCCGAGAAGCCCCTGAGTGATTTAGGTCTTCTAGGCTATCGAGCTTACTGGCAGGAAACAATTGTCGACCTCCTAATGGACGGACGCACCGACGCGAATGTTGAAGAGCTTGGTGCCATCACTGCGATGACGACTAACGATGTACTGCACACCCTCCAGAACCTTAACATGCTACGTTATTCGGTAGGTGGTCACGACATACAGAAGAAGTATATTGAGACTCACTGGTCGCAGAAGAACCAACATGTCATCGTTCTGACGGACGCGGTTATTGAGCAACGTGAGCGGCAGAAGGAGAAGGAGAAGCTGAGAGGCAAGAGAGTCATTGATCCAGAGCGATTGCAGTGGAAACCGCCAGTATTCACTGCAAGCAGCCGGACGTGGAATTGGTGATTTCATCTCAATCTGTTTTATCGTTTAGCATGGCGCCGTGGCTGGCATGATTCTGGAGTTCTTGCGTGGTGTCAGGACAGAAATGGTCTTTGGGTGGCTGTGATGCATGGTTGAAGGTTCTACGTTACGTATGGGGTATGTTTTGATATATTGCTCTATTCAAGAGGCTTATGTTCTCTGACTTCTCACAAGAAGTAGTCCGCAACTGGCTTCTTAGCCGGCATCCCCCTGGAATCTTGCGGTGCTGCTTCAAATACCCTATATCTGCGCCCGGGACCTTCTCTATTCCTTTCATTCAGTACGCCTCTACTTCTCCCAATGTCGCCGTTACTCCGTGGTACGAAGCCCCCGTTGCCTCCGTCTTCGCCAAGCTCTAGAATTGCGGCTACGTTGCCACATCGATAGCAGTAGTTGGGTGCACTCCACACTGTGACAATTGTGCTTTCAAACATCTCTTTGAAACCCTCCATGACTAGCTGATGTGCGCGGGCGATGAGCGACAGATTGTTCGTATGGTTGAAACATTTGACAATGTCGGCACCGAAAAGAAACCCAGCGCCTCGTGGAGAAAGTCCCCATCCGTCAATCTCGTCAGGATCAGACCAGAGAAGATCACACATGGCGCCTTCATGTGGAACTTCCTGCTTGCGATCAAGGAGGCGAATCTTGTCAATCGTATCGATCAGGGGCGAGAGGCCGCCATGGACGCAGAGAACAGCTCCAGAATTAGACGTACGAGAGCCGTTGGAGGAGGATGTGGCACCGGTCCCACTTGGGCCAGAGGCAGATGGAGCAATAGGAGACGAAGACGGAAGTGTCTTGGAAGGTGAAAGAGGGGCTTGTTGCTGTGATGCACGTGGAAAGCGCGACATGATCTCGCCGGCGGAATTGAGTATCTCGATCTCGATGTCTTGGTCAGCGTAGGAGTTCTGTTCGGATTGTGAAGCCGTGTCAGAGCTTTGGAATGGCGCTGCAGAGGGCTCAAGGTTGGTAGTGGCGCCTGTGACGAGCGCACCAAGGGCAAGGTAGTCGAAGACGTCGCAGCAATACCTGACAACACGGGTGAGCAATTCCCCTCTGCCCAACTTTGAGTAATGTTATTCATACCTCCAAACATTTGCGCTCCCGTATTTTCTTATGCATTCGTCATAGAATCCATATACTGTCGTAATCTGTCGTGATTCGTGATTTCCCCTAATGAGGGTGATGCGGTCTGGGTATCGTACTTTGAGGCAAAGAAGAAGTAAAAAGGACTCGAGAGAATAGAACCCCCGATCAACGAAGTCGCCTGGAATCACTTTAGCTGTCTTGGACCCAGAGCAGATTCAAAGGTGTCGTACCCATGAACAAATAATTAGTCTCTGGCACATCGCCACCAACACGAAAAAGCTCCATCAAGTCGTGGAACTGTCCATGGATATCGCCACATATCTGAAACCTGTTTAGCAAAGCCAGAGCATGTATGAATACCTTAGGACTCTCTACCGTCACTGGCGCATCAACGCCCACCACATTGCCTTCCTCGATCAGCAGCTCGCGCGCTTTGTACGTAAGCTCACGGACTTGGTTTTCCGGTATAAGACGACATGCGCGTAGCTGTGCGATAGCCCTATGGGAGGTATTAATCAGTCGTAGTTCTAATACGATAGCAAGCCTTGTACGTCACTCACTTGTCAAGGTCACTCATGTTTGTGCTTTGAACCTTTCCGTCTGACTAAAGCTGACCCGAAGTCGGGCGCCTTAGGGTAATGCTTGACACTCCGGTAGAATTGTTTAAAAGTGTCGGCTCTTCAAGGGTGCGTCCTGGTGGGAATCGACTATGTGTGTGGTAAGTTGTAGAGTTGTGAAAAGCGAATGTAGTGGTGGCGCCTAGGAAGCAAGCATGCGATATGGCGTAGATGCGCCGTATATTGACAATCTACCGGGCTCATCAAGACTTATAGCTACACATTATTGAAGACGATCGTGGGATCATAGGGTTCGGGCAGGGTCTTGGTGTTGTTGAGTACAGGTCGGCAGTAGAGTTGGTCACCAAATGCAACGCGCAACGGGAGAACAGCTCGGCGCAGCGCCAAGTCTTTTCGGAGGAGAGCCACCTTCTGTCAATTTATGCACAGACTTCGAGTATCAACATCGTTGTTCACCCCGCCCAACGTCTTGCAATCGCTACTCCCAATGCGGCGGCAGTGTACATATCGCACCGAGAAGACCATCTTGGATCGCTAGCTGACATCCACCAGGTGTCTCCGAAGCTGCCGTATTCTCCCCAGCACTCGCCATTCAGTCTTGATCCCTTTTCCACCTCATCCCAAACGATATCTTGCCGCGCCACGGTCTTCACACCTACCGTCACCCTTCCGACACTGTATCGTATTGAAAGATGCCTCCAGCTCTCCACCCTCGCTCACGTTGGACAACTTCACTCTTTACCTCAACTCTTCTCGTTTCGTTCCTCGTTGTCGGCACACCACACATACTGCCATGTCCAGCACCACGGAATATAGCTGCAGACTCGAGGGACTTAACAGACCCTTCTAGACCTCGACGGCGGAGAAAGCGCGCCTCTGGGGCGTCTGAGGATCCGGAGGTACAAAGTAAAGAAGTTGAGCCTGGGAGGGAGTGTCCTGTGCCCAAGCCATCAGGACTAGTAGGTCAAATACTCGGCTTCAAGGAGCGGAAAGAGAACACAGAGAATCCTACAATCATAATAGAGAGTACTAGGACAAAAGAGAGACGGAAAGCCATGGATGAAAAGACGGATCAGAACAGGTAACAGCAATGGCTGAAGTAGCAGCCTAAGACGAAGGTCCGTATGATCGCATAATTGTACAATACTGTATAGAGATCATGAGCCATGTAAAATACCAGGCAATTGGACGTGTCGCATATCGCTAGACTATTATGGAAAGGTGTATAATTGCTTGACCGGATTCTTGTTACAGGTCATTAAAGTACTTTCTTTTTCGGAACGCTAAGGGGTAGAACTCTAGCTGAGTTATGTGCCAGAGGTGTGCGCGGTCAAAATCATCACAACAGAATAGCTGTATGTATGTTCTTCGATGTACTCAGCCCTATGGCCGTTTAGCTTGGCCTACCTACCTGGCTAGTTGCCTAGACGCTAGCAAAGCTCCCTAGAATCTGGTATGACGTCTGCTGGAATAGCTAATATTCGACGCAACTTAATGCTGAAATTGCTGCCACTCAGGGGAACATCTTATTACGTCCGAAACAGCATAATGATACTCAGAAACCCGAGTTTACTGTCTACCCTCTCAACAGCTCGTTGCGCCCTCCAACATCGCCAATTCAGCTGCAGCGCATCCCGGGCAGCAAAGAACCGCATTTTCAATTCGTATGCCTCGACTTCTATGCCACCACCAGGGATCAATGAATGGCTGACAAGATTTTAGTATCCGCCGGCCTGATGACCTCCATACTCTCAACCTTCTCTCCTCGTCCTCATCTACGCCGCTACTTACATTCTGGTCGACCGCCTGGTGCCCATCTTGTAGCACTGTACGGCCGCTGATACGCGAATTGATCGAAGAGCATGGCGTGGGAGAAAGTGAAGGTGGGATCGGGTTTGTTGAAGTCGAGATGGATAGCCCAGAGATTGGCGACCTGCCGGTGCAATATATGATCGCGTCGATGCCCACGCTGATGGCGTTTTCGCGCGGAGAGCCTCAGGTTGAGACCAAGGTCACTTTACCCGAGAAGATGAAGGATAGGGCATGGATAGAGGAATGGATAAGGACAGAAGCGAAAAGAGGCGGTGCTGGTGGTGCCGGCGGAAGTATATTTGGAAGCTGGTTTGGAAAGGGGTGAAGAAAATGACATTGTATTCTCGTTTACGAATGTTGAGTCGCCAGGCTATCTAAAGATCATTGCGTAGGCTGTCAGCTTCACTTAGAATCTCCCTCATCCAGCTGGTCGTGACTTCTTCATCAAATTCGCGCAGTCCCGGCGTCCGTCCCAACATCACCCCGTTCTCTCCTGTTTCGGAGCGCACATTATACGCAACTTGGTGTAAGTGTTGTGCACATCCAAGGAAATCGTATACATCGATAAGCTCTGTAGCAAATGGCAGTGTCCTAAGCCTCATAGGCGGGGTTGTGGTGGTGGCTTGAGGCGCGCACTGTATGCTGCATTCGATTACATGGAGGTTCAATCTTTTAACGCCGGTGAATTTGAACTCCAGCAGTCTCCGTATAGCCTCAATCACGGCTTCCATCATTTCCTTCGCCTTGCAATGATATTCAGACTGGTTGCAATTCTTTGTACAGCATTCGTAGACCATGTGCAGCATGATAACATTCAAAGTACCAATGCGCTCAAGATCAGTCTTTTTGAGATGGCGTGGAATTTCTAATTCAACGGAAGTCTTATTCGCCTCGTTTTCACCGCGGATAACGAAATGCTGTCGTTTGAAATTGAAGTTCTCAATTACAGGAATGATGAAATCCTTGGTGCCGTCCTTGACGCTCAACCAGATTTCGAGTTTCTCGGCGCGGAACATCGATATCAAAACTTCGGCATGGAAACGCTTGCAGGTGTATGCCAGACCTAGTAATCGAGGCATTGGGTCCTGTGGTCGGGTGTTATAGAGACCACTATCGTATCGAGGACAGCTTTCGTCCACCAAGTGTTCGACTATCATCAGGGTGATTTCGACAGGAAGATTGATCAAACTTGATCCTAGCGATGGTCGTGAGATTCGTCTTCGCTTCCTACATGATAGAAAGGTGCTTCCAGTAATGGGCCTCTTGATCAGTCTTGTAGGTTGGAGCCAAATACTTGACCTGGGTTCGAAATCGACTGAAAGTTGCTGGTGGACCGGGCGTACCAAACTCTGGGCTTGACTGTCTTCTCGACTTTCAGATCCAGCTGTAGGCGTGATATCTTCAAGTTTAGAGCTTCGAGGTCTGACGGGCCGTCCTATTCCATCTGAAGGTATTGTACAACATATGTCAGAGTATTTTAATCAGGGATTTCTCTTGGCAGATCGAAGTGAAACAGCCGTGGAATATCACTGTCTCCGGTAAAAAATTGTTGAAGACAGTCAGCTGCTTGGGGATCTCCTTCCTCATGCCGACGCGTACTAGGGGGAAGAACAGGTCCCTTCCCTGTTCTGGGTTGTAACATAGAACACATTTCTGAGTAAATAGCCACTAGCTTTGCGTTCACTCCAATTTTGGACTCAAAGCCAGTCACTTATGACTGTAGTCAAAGAAACAGTCCATTCTTTCGGCCCATTTGGGGTTATAATCATAGCTGATTATGTACATTTACGAATTTTCAATTAACTTTCACAGGGGACAAAGCGTAAGTAGCCTCACTGTCCTCATTCATCCCGCAAAGCACGCCGTTTTAAGACACAGTGCTCACTGTGCGCTCGGCAGATTCACACACAGTTCTAGTACACTTTGACACGTTGACTTACCCGGCATATGGGAAAGAACATATAACGTGCGCGAATCTCTCCACCCGCACTCTCCTTCTCCAAATCAAGTATCTTCTGAGGCACTAACTTCACATCACGCAAGTGTATGCTGTGTTAAGTAGGGAAACCTAATCATCGAAATGTTTGTGGTGGAACAAGCTGGCCATGTTTGATCACACGTAAACAAGCTTAAATATGGACTGGACTCTGTTTCATTATACTCAGACACAACGTCAATCTGATATATTCTGAGCCACATCTGTTCTCAGTCCTTGGTAGACTCAACAGTGATGATGATTGACGGCGATACGCGATGGTCAAAAGATCATTGGTGAAAACGATGATTATCAGAGCTATCCAAGTGGAACATGAACACACGACATACCCCTGAACGGGCTACTTGCTCATATCATTTCCCCCTTACGAAAGAGAGAGCTTGCTACGAAAGTGCTGATATATGTATGATGTAGTTCATTACCTGATGATGATAGATGTCAGCAACATAATGCGTGTATACGTAGCTCTACCTATCCCTTCAATCTCAGTTTGAGGAGGAGGCTGTTCGGTGTACTTGACCACTTATATCACTTAGCATCGTCATGGATATTTCACACATTTGGTATGCTCTTTTCACTACCCAGACGTCGAATCATTCAGTAGTCTATAGGCCACTCGGAATCAATTTTGTAAAAATCAATATCACCATAGGCTACCACTGTTTAGAATTAGATGGTAGGAGTGCTTTCACGTAGATGTTAACCACGTATGGAGTGGCCACTGTAAAACCATAGTAATCATAGTGTAAGACTAGATGCATCGACGTGGTACAATATTTGTCATCCAACCTTTGTACCGAAAACCGCTCGCTCCTATACAGTGACCAGACAAGATATAACGAGATTATCGGGTTACACAACACTTGTCATTTCAGCACCGACACAAGGAACAATGACACCAGTACCCGATATCCCTCCCCTTCTTGATGCTTTCTTTTTCTTCTGTACTACCACCTCGCTAAGGCACTTCTACTTGAAAGCGCGCCAATGCGTAAGAAGATCCGACAATGGCTAGCGTCAACTTTGAAAACAAAATATGGCCGTCCTTTCCCCATATCAAACTTGCATGTTAATCTTAGACGACTATGCGTCCGTGAATATGATAGTCTCATGCTGGGTAGGACATCTATTCATGATTGTCTTCAGTGTGTGATAATGATGTACACTACTGAACTATCGAAACACAAACATTCACATTTCTAAAGGGTCGTTATGCTCAAACAAGGGGGAAGTACGGCTCGATATATCATTGGTGGGATACCTTGGAATTTGGAGACTACAAGGACGCGTCTTGGGGTTAGATTTACAGCTGACATACGGTGCTCTGTGTCCCTTGGCTTTAGAACAAGGGACATACGTAAGAGCATGAAGTATGAGCAGACTAATTAAGCCTGTACATTGCTCCACTTCCCTCTTCTAGACACGCGAAGCTCTATCTGTGGAGTGTATGTAGTCCTCGGCGGTTTTCCAACAGTTCATCTATGTTATAATGTGCAGATATCCCGCACACCCCATGGTGAGCACAATGATCCAATCCCTGCTCTTCCCGGCGTTGCCACTACGAGGCATTACCTACGAGATTCCCCATCCATGAGCGAATTTTATAGTCCTGAACACTAGTATCGCCGACGATCATCATCGGGGTCTTGAGATGAGTGTTCAGCGACTACTGGAATAGGTACGGTTTGCCACTTTTTTGATTGTTTCCCGGAAAAAGCCGGAGCATGTCCTCCGCCAAAAAGTTTTGGTATACAGAAACAGAGAACCCGAGACACAGGGAGCGGGCCAGCTTTGGAAATTGGAAGTCGGAAATCGGCAATCGGATCTTGCCGTGAGTTGTCCACGCACATAGGGGGGGTATCGTGTGTTTATCTCCCATTATCTGCTGTAACTATGTGGGTACGCGGAGGCGTATGTAAAAAGAATGTCACCGTGGTCGGGTCGGCATTGCTAATCGGCATCGGTGGCGTTCATCATCTGTTCGTACACCAGACGCGTGCATAGAACGTGATAGCAGGGATAGATCGATCATCTAGTGACATACAATTGTCAGTGTCATATGATTCCAGTGGTACGCTTTATGCAATTTCAGATCGTCAAGTACAGTAACTGAGTCAAGTGAGAGCCCCGACTAGCCCTTATATGAACCTGGGTTCCACAGTGCCTGGTGAACACGAGCCACGACGATCTCGTCCTACAGCACTACTAGCTGGAGCGACTCTTAGTGTCCAGTGTCCACTCTCCTCTACATGAGCCCTCGAACGGGGCTGCTTCTGACCCTGATCCTACATCGACGTGCAGAGCTGGTGAATTGGCGTGCTCGCATGCCTACATGCCTTCCCGTCAAATTCAAATCTCTGAATTTAATCGCCAATCAAAGTGCTGGTGTCCAACTTGAATGTCCTGATCGCCGTTCTTTCAAGTACTTCATGCGGCAAGTCCATAGCGGTGTGGCCGCATGTAGCTGTGGATAACGTTGTGCCTGGGATACTGTGTCCCAGCCACATACATACAAGTAGCCTGGGGTACCTCCACAATGTCACGTCTGAGCCCTATTGCCATGTGAAAGCTCTGCCTCCTCAAATCACGTCACTACCTGAGGGGCATGTTCAGTGACATGAATCAAATTACTATACTTTCTTTTTCAACACATACTTGACCGGGGCGCGGAAACAAGTGTTTGGCTTGGCGGTCCCTAACCCTATTCACAATGGCATGACTGGATCTGCACGTCAGGTCTAGTTGAACATCGGGCTCTCGGTGGTATTAATAGCAGTATGTCAGATCCTAGATAGTGCGGTGCCTCACTATGTCACTTGTCATTGGTCGACGCTGAGATGGACGGTAAGAGTGTGACATGGAGATCCTCGGAGGCTAAGCGAGACAGGGTAAAGATCGTTGCTTGAATAGATGCAGATACCGCATAGATGCTAGCAAAAAAAGTAAGAAGCAGCTGAACAAACGTTCTTTCGATGACTTTGTTCTCTGGGCACGATCATCCTCAGAGTGAGGCGGGATTCTAAATGTGCGTTGCCTTGCTAACCTATGACAGGAAAGATTCAATGAATCGTACGGTCTCGACTGTGAATAATTGTATCAAACGTCGCATAGCAGCAGTCGATACCGCGCTGTGGAACATTGTCGACTGAGAGATGAAGCTACATCCGGTTTGGCCGTTTCCTTCGTTCGTCCTTGAAACTCAACAATGTTAGCGTGTCTCTATTCTCGTCCATGAAAGCCACATTCCAGCCGTAATTCATCGTACGTTGAGGTTTCAGAGCTCTACATGTTATGCATTACAGTCATTTCGCTCTACGACTCGCGTCACAATTCCGAACTTGAGTCGGAAACGTCTCCGTTACGAAGGATGCGGTTAGTCTGGCTGTATGATGGTCATTGTATCCAGCCGTTCCATCCTTCTGACAGCCTTGTTGTCGCATACGCACTGACTCAGCTAAAACGTGGCACTCACCAGGCCAGGACACGACTATCACGATGACTACTAAAGTCGTAACAGCTCAGCAGGGTCTAACACAAGCGTCGCGATTCAGGCCTCATGTACGACCCCAGCAGAACTGGACGAGTTCCGGGGGGGGGCTTTTAATTACTGTGTGGGGGCGAAGTAAAACTGAAGAGGGCGGGCTGGGGGTCTAGTGGCAAGCAAGGGTTTCCCATGAGAAGAGAGTCGTGATTACCCATGGACGCCCGTTAGCCATAGAACATGAATCGAAGTGATGGCGACGGTGAGCCAATTCTATGGCTGAGACAGACAGACACGGCATCACGGTGGCATGCGGGAGCTCAGAACTTCCTGGGTGTCTGTTGAATTTCGGGTGACGTTACCGAGAAGGATCGACCTGACAGATGGGCCTGGATGGGCCTGTAAGAAGTGAGATTGAACCGTGGGATGATCCTCAATGTTGGAGAGTCGGAAGGCTAGCATCTTACGGAGTGGATTACCATTGTGGTTATGGCGATGGTGATGGTGATAAAGCTGACGTCTTTGGAAAGAGCAACTAGAGACTGTGGAGATCCTTGATGAGAATTTATCATACCAACTGCGTATATAACAGACTGATCATGACGGTCTTATGGATGATTGAACCTATGAGACAAAGGGTATATTGATGGGCACGGCTCGCTATACCAACACCTAATGGAGAAGGAATGACCGAAGCTGGCAGGGCTGCTGGTATGTTTGCCTCATACAGCTAGCTGATGAACGACATTGAGTTCTTCCGCCATCAATGGTTACATATACAGGCACAGGGCCGAGCTTGTGCTTCTAGTGTCCAATTGTTGGTGGAGGTAACACCGATAATGAGACTGAGACCGAGACTGAAACTGAGACAGGGAGGGGGTCGGACTGACACTGAGACCGAATCCCACGAACTGCCAAGGCATAAACGATCATCGGCGTCGTGCTGTTCTGATTCAACGACGCCCATACACGAGGTAGCCACAATAGACAGGGGGAGGGGGAGAGGGCTCAAGAGAGAACATGTATGTATCTGCGTCCGCTAGCCCCATCAGGCTAAGAGTAAGCGTCTGAAATAACATTCAATTCATGGCTTCGAGTTACCGGACCGCGACAGACAAAGCGCATACGGACCACATTGCCGTGGACTCACATGCTGGTTACGCTATGCTTGACATCTGTCCTAGAGCAGCTGAGATTTGATCAGAACCATCATGGCTAGCAATTTCAAGTCATCCTATTGAATGGGTTTCCTGGTGACCGGTCAACTTCGCGGACAGGAGTAGATGAAAAGATATTCATTCGTCATCTACGTACGTACCAATGTTAAGTCAAAGTAGTGCTAATGACTAGTGTGTCTCACAAACAAAGCTAAGCTTTTTGAAGAAAGATGCTATGCAACGCTTACCGGGTAACCTGTAGGCTAGGTTAGAACAAGTCTGAAGGAATACCGTTCAATCCTTGATAAATGGGTCCTTGACGCCGGGGTGTATAGAATATTGAACATTGTGTGTGATAGGGAAGATTATATAGTCATCGGGTGCCTGTACTTCTGAATCCTGGGGCTAGATGGCCTAACAATGGTACAATGCAGACTCTAGCCAATTAATTACAACGCGCATATCCTATGTTGGTCCGAGAATACATACAAAGGGCCAAGAGTCTTCAAAGTTTGGACAACTTGTGATATCATGTTAAAGAAGAGCGTTCTGCAAGATCTTGAACTGGCTCCGAGCATTTGATTTGTGCAGAGCCAATTGGAAAAGATTTCAGCGAGACTCATATCCATAGAGTGTAAATGTATGTATCGGCGGGAGGAGAATTAGCATGAAAGCATGATACTTTGCATACAGGTTCCCGTGAATATCCACCTACACAACTGCGTTTGCTTGACAGTTTGACTGCACATATTGTATGTAGCGGGTCACTTCGTATCTCGTAGCCGCGACCGAACGCCTAGAGATGTGTCTACGAAGGTAATAGTGTAGGATTTGTTCCTGTTCGGATTGAAGTGTGGCGTAAGTCAGTGCTTCATCTCGTAGCTATCTTATGTTCTGCGCTGATCATACCGTTGAAGCTGATACAAAGCGCTGCTCCTCGTATACCAAAACCTGTCCTGGAAACGGCCATGAGTCGTGAGCTTGCTCCGTATCCACGCCTGGGCTGGTAGAATCCGTTCGTATACATGTAGGAAATCTATTGGAAGGCCGATAGATTCTCTGTAGTAGACAAGCAACCCCCGGAAGAGGATAGCCACTAGGGACTCGGGTGATAGCCTTGGCTCCATATCGCGGGCGCGCAGTTCCGAAGTTGAGAAGGCAAACAAGAGGCAGACAACGTTACGATTCAGTCTGCTGTCAACGAGGAAATGATTGAGCGATTCTAGGCAATCGAGATTTCATGAACGATGCATACCATCCTTAGTACGAACGTCGGTCCCTGAGTGTAGAAGCTGTACAAGATAGTTCGACCAATCTCAAGGTATAATTAGGTCTCTTCATCTCAACACGGTGTCTGTAGCTACCCTGTAATTAGTTCGCTGGTCTGATCTCTCCTGTACAAGCTAGCAGTCCTCGTTTAGGCTAACGGTCTGCCGTCTGCAGGTGGATTAGTGGAGCTGCAACGCTAGCTGAGGCTGCGCTTTGTCCAATTGTTAGGATCGACGGTCGTGCTGGCAATTGAGGGACCATTGATTGAGGCGGCGTGTATTTTTGACATGAGTGCATGCAACATTTTGAGAGTTGAGATGGACATGTATAGGATCTGCAACAGTAGACAAGCTCATGTTGGGGTTCAAAGCGTTCAAGTCGAAGGATTGGAACAAGAGGGGAGATGAGAAAGTGCATTGGAGGTCAAAGATAACCCGCGCTTACTTAGCTTAGTAAGGAGACTCTTGTGATAATGCCTCAGGCACAAAGCAAGGTAGTTCTGGCCCCATTGTACGGCAACGGGAATCGGGACACCGCCCGCCGGTTCCAAGCGCGCACATGAACCCTCAAGATCCCAACCACAACCTTGAGCGACTATGCCTATTCACATATCATTGCTGACGCCACGTGCATTTGTATGTCTCACGTACCGTCATATTGAGAAGACCTCCTTCAGCTTTTTGTGGTCGGTTCGGCCCAGATGGTCTCGTCTGTCACTTGCGTTTCAACCCCTTCTCAACTATCTGTCTTCGGGCTCTCGCCTTGAAATACACAGCCTAAGTCAACACACCCAATAGCAGCACCGAGAGGTGAGAAACAAGGCTCGCCTGGATGCAGCCCTTGTGTTCGACATGGCCGTATGTCTTTTCGTGAGTGGCCATCGGGCAACAACCTTTAGCCTCTCCATTCATGGCCTCGACGACATGGAACAGGCCATACTGTTCAGATGGTTGCATACTTCTAGAGGCTCATTTATGATACAAAGGTCATGAAGTGGTGCCCTTTCATCATCGACCGTAGGGATTGAGACAGAAGATATATTGAACGGAGACGATCAACTCTGTAACCTTACCCATGATTCTATTTTCAGCCGGGCTCAGCTCACGCTACACACTCCCTCATCTCTAACTGGGACAATATCCGCCGGCGAGTCAGCGACAATTGGCCCACGCTTTTTACCCATGGTCCTCTTCCACGTTCCTCTCCCACGTGCGAACACAGTCCTCCGAACGTTATTGACAAAGGGAGGCCTCAAACGTCAGGCTTCAAGGTCCGCCCGCGATCTTATGGTTTTCCTTATGATACCTCCTTGACACGGACCTCTTTCCCAGGCCGGATCAATCCGCTGGCTTAGAGTTTCACATATCGATTAAAGGCCATCCGGGATAGTTTCGTACGCCATGTGCGCTCAGTTTATATTTAGACGTCGTTTCAAGTTCCAGTAGCTTGAAGAGAACGGTTACTCTGGGCGTGCCAGGTACTAGAACTAGACACCATAACTTTTACTACCCCATTCGTAAAGCAACTCGAGGGAATGGTTTCTGTATCATAGGAACAGAACTTCGAGCTCCTTGGAGGGTTAAGTGTTCATTTGAGGCCAATTGCTGCGCAGATCGAAAAAGTAAGCATGTTGTTCAGGTTGAAGTCTACACCTCTACCCATGCATCATGATGTACGTTTGGCAAGCCAGTACTGAGTAATTATCCTTGATTTCAAATGCGACGTGAAGTTCCACATTAATAATTGTTTTGTCATATTATGATAATGTTGACGGAGAATAGGGTGTACAGACAGCTAACAAGTTCCTTCAAGAGCAAGACTGACCATCAGGTACATAAAGTCAGATGTTTCTACTGACCTTGGTGAGACCACTTACGAAGGGGTCGATTTCTCAAATCCCTACCAATATCTAAGCGTTGTTTTGTGCATGTTCGAAGATCATAACGCCCTGGCCACAAATGAATGCGATTCATGGAATATTAGAAACACCCCCCGGTCTTGAAAGCTTTTCGCCAGAGCAGTCCCAAACATATTTACCGATGTCCAAAAAATAACATTGTCACATGACCGCGCGGATTTGTCACGGTGCGCGCCCTTTCAACAAGTGTTCATAGTAGGATATAACTATTCTGGTTTTCATCCCAAAGCGAAAAAGTAAGTTTAGAGGTCTGAGTGGGAAGACTCAGCAATGTACTCAGTGACAGGTTCTCCAAGTATAGAACAAATTAATGGTCTTGCCCGAGGGTCGAGCGCCAGTGTTTGAAGATATGTTATGAGACAAAACAACAAAACAACATATACAATATCTCCATACTGGGCCGTGAGAGACCTAACAAAGAGCCAGTGTTGTCTGGTCTGATAAGATCAAGTAGTCATGTGGCGAGGACAGCCGTAAAGAGGGTCGGCTAAACATAAGTTTGAAAATGTTTCACGCACCAACAAGATGAGATGAGATCTGACGAGTTGCGTGACGGCTCGGAAAGGCTCGCGAGCAATTAAGACTGGGACCAACATCAGGTGTGGAGGTGGCGTAGCGGCAAGACACAGAGATGCATTGAAGTAATAATACCTTATGGTTCATGATAGACAATCAAACTATTGATCAACGGATTGAGATACTATAAGATTCATTCTGACATGAAGACACATAGCATACGCAAACCAGACTATAACCCAGGTGGGAGATGGAATACAATAGTGGTGATGATGAGACTAGAAGAAACGTCGACGCTCAATAACTTATTGGGTACAGATGCGTGTATATGTGTGTATATATGTTTGTTTGTGTGTGGAACGGGGCGGAGGGGGGGGGGGGGGGGTACAGAGTGAGAAAGTCCTAGCGCCGGCCGCAGCCAACAACAGGGCCAGGGCCCCCTCAAAATGGGGACTGCAAGCAAGCGAAACAGGCGGCCACCGCCGCACGACCCGCCCCCCGCTGTAGGATCATCCCGCTAGTCACGCCAAAAAATACTAGCCTGGTCCCTACTCGCCCCCATTCGGAGAGGCAGTGGCTCAGGTTCATTCCTCATGTTGACTGGCAGAGTGACAGCCAGGCAGACACATACAGTCTCTCTCAGGTCTGCCATCATCACCACGTTAGATCAGCCTGGTTACCTTCGTGGAGAAAGGTCTGTAACGGCCTACGGACGCCATAGCAAATTCTCTACTACCTGTGCCCAGCCGCAGTCTTGAATTCAGATAGAGCACGATCCCCACAATGACATTCATAGTCTCGTCCTCATCTGGCACATTCGGCCAGTGCCATAATTACTACCGCAGATAGTATCTTCTATCACCAACTCGCTCGCGTGGATCAGGAGGTAAGCACTTCTTGGCCATGGAGACATAGCAATTCCAAGATCAACAACACGACGTCTCAGGACTAAGATCAGCGTTCACCATCCCCCCCCTCCCCCTTTCAGATACTACTTGCCCCGGCTCTGTATCTCTTGGCATTGTTGAAAGAAATAGCTGCAGGGTGTGATCCTATCTTCAACCGTCATCCGTGCCACTACCACTACAGCGAGCCTGGAGGCGAAACCCATGTCATACTACCCCAAATACCAGTATCGGCCGTGAAGCACCTAGTCTTATATTAGCCGTTTATCTTCTTCTTGTGGAATAGCCTGACGGTGCTCAAGGCTTGGGGCATCACTATAATATCTACACAGATCATGCCCTCTCTTCTCGCCACTCGAGTTACACCTCCCTCTTTTCAAGCTACAAGCTACTCCATTTCTATTACACAGGCACATCAGCAATCATAGAACATATCGTTGCATTCACTATAGAACATGCCTTCAGAGATTCAGAAAAGAAAACGTCCTGTTGCTGCTTGCCAACCATGCTACTCGAAAAAGCAGAAGGTATGCACTCTTTCCACACTCTTGAAGGGAGACCCATACTCCAAGAGTATAATCTGTTGACTTCTTACTAGTGTGACCATCAATATCCCTGCTCCAACTGTGTCAGGAGAAGACTACCAGAACTATGCAATTACACCTTCGCAGACAACGATAACGCGCAATCCAAACCAAAGTCTGCTCCACAACGAAGTCCCAAACGACCTGCTCATGGCTCGCAATCACCGACATCCTCCGATGATCTGATGGATAGTAGCTCATCCTCACCTCTGCCAGCTTTGGACTTGGATAGCAACACACCTTATGAAGCTAATCTGTCTTCTTGTCTTGGCTATTTTGAGGGGAGCAAGTCCAATCTTTTTAGTCTTATGGATAAGGTATTCTACTTATGGCTCGATATGTTGCTGAGTCTGACAAGCTAGTATAGTTCGATTTGCTGAACACCAAAGAGCTAGACGCGGACCTCTCTGGTGTTATTCCCGACGCCAACATGCCAGAAATCAAGCTGTGCCTGGACATGTTTCCAAAACGCCCAATCATCAACTGTCTTGTACAGCATTTCATTAAAGAAGTGAACTGGTTGTACGAGATGATCCATCCAACTTTGTTCCTAAACAAGTATGAACAGTGGTGGAAGTCTGTCCCAGGATCCAGCGTTGATAGCCTTGACTTCGGCATCCTTATACTTCGCATTTGTGCCTACAGCGCTCAATTTATTCCATCAGGTACGCACAGTGGAGACACGATACGCAATGTCCCAGTAAATACAGTTCGTCAGCATTGTGATAAGCTGGCTACTAGATTATGGCGCCTCGTCGAACAGATCGAAGGTCCAAAGTCATTGACATGTGTCCACCACCTCTTCTATCACGCATGTTACATGCAGAATGAGGGTTCCATGCGAGATGCCTGGTACATCCTAGGAAACGCCATCCGGGTGACTCAAGATCTAGGAATGCACTTGGAAGAACCACTTCGGTCACAAACGCCATTGAATGACCTTGAGAAGGACATGAGACGCCGTGCATTCTGGAACCTCTATATCTGGGACCGTTTCCTGTCCCTTGTCCTGGATCGATCGCCATGTATTCCAGAGGAGCATTACTGCAGTGTCGACTTGCCTAAGATGCGGATACTTTCGGGCGCACAACAAAATACGAACGCACCAGACGTTTTCACTGAGCGTATACTACAAGCCAAACTCAGTAAACTGTGGTTTTCGCTCGTACCCGCCAACAGGGCAAAACCCGACATTTACGATCCAAGCGTAGCTGAGGAGGTCTATGAGAAGCTCTGCCGTGAGTTCGTTGCAGAGCTGCCTCTAGTGTTCAGTCTCCAGAGTCCAGATACTCAATGGGATCAGCAAATTCCGATGCTTGCTCGTCAGCGCCAAACTCTCAAGATCTCTGTCTTTGTCATCCTCTGCCAGCTCTTCCAGCCATTGCTCCACTTATCGACCGAGCAAATTCAGACGATGCCTCACTACAAACGTGATCTCATCACCACTCATCGCAATCACCTGGTGACGTCATGTGTTTCTTTGCTTGAGGGTGTATCCCAACTTCATGATTTGATGGGCAACACACCAGCACGTTTCCATTTGCTCAGTTTCTTCTCTTTCGAGCCAGCAATGTTGTTGGCAATGTACGTCATGAGTACTGCAATGAGCCACAAGGCCCTTACCAAAGCCCGCGAACAGGATGGGCGTCGCCATCTCTTTGCTTCGCCCCCTATGACGCCGACAGTCGCCTCAATTGATAACCCTAAAGGCGTCTTGACTGCCACAGAGTGCCGCGTCCACATTGAAACGGCTCTCCAGCGTCTGACCTTGTTGCAGGAGTCTACCATGATCGCGAGAGTCTCGGCTCGCAAACTCAAGGAAGTCCTAGCCAAGCTTGATTCACTATCTGCTGAGCCCAATATCGGCAGTGATGATGAGGCAATAGACAACGACCGACTGACTCCGGCTACAAGACATACACACTCTACTTCTGTTTCTAGTGCTCTTGGTAAAAAGAAAGCAAACTCTTCTACCACTGATACAGTCAGTACTACGAACTGGTTAAGCCCATTCGAGGTACCGGCCGTGACTACTACCACGCCTACGTCGACTCGCCAACACGGCCAGTCCGTCGGTCAAACATCTCGTCGAACATCGCGTCCACAACTCTCCCGTATGCATTCCTTCGCAAGCATGACATCCGTCAGTCTCGATTCACCGCCTGTCCAGGGGCATAGTCATGGGCGCGAAATGAGCACATACCGTCCCAATCATCAAAATGCATATTCACACTCGCACTCCACTTCTCTCTCTCTACCACATGCCATGATCCTGGACGGAACGTCATCGCCTCACCACGGTTGGCATCTGACCTCTCCGCCGCCGGCATTCAGTCCGAACGGACCTTGTTTATCTGCACCAGTCGACGGATATCACACGAACACGTTCTCAAATTTCAGCTGCCATGACTCCGGTATAGGGGACAGTGTTAGTAGCGCTCACTCAAGTGTTCATTTCGGATTCGATAATGGCCAGTGGCCAGCGTTGTATGATGAAAATGAGGCAAGTAATGGCCTGGGTGTCTTTGTGGGTGATATGAGCGAACAATTCGTCGATTCTAGGAAGGGGTATTTTGATTCGACCAGAAGTGTAAGGTGTGATAGCGGCGTTGGGGACGTGCCAGAGACCACCGATTTTGATGATGGCATGGAGGCCAAATGAAGTCATGCGGGCCTATCCTTTCCTTTGCGGTCTTGTTTACAACCCTTTATTCGTAATATTTATCAAACAGCTCACGGCCGCTTCCTTGTCAATATTGGCGTTGATGGTGTTTCTTAACCGCTTTCCTTTGTCTCTCTTTCGTCTATCTTACCAGTATATACCCGCTCATGTCCTGATGCCCTTTCTTTAGTTTTACTATGATGTCGCATATATTTTTTCATATCTGGTGTTTTTATCATGTACACTTCAATGGGTGATGCATAGCTGGCTTGCCCGGAGGAAACCATGACTCAGCTTGTACGTTATCAAGACATATCCATTAACGCTTGAAATTCTATAGATATAAGATTATTACTATTCGTTGTCTTGCTCAGTGAGTCTGTCATGCACTCGTGTATTCCGCCCCATATACTCCGCTCTTGCTAAGTAAAATCAACATCGAGTCGCCAGATTCTCTTTCCCTTTGCCACGCAGGTCCATAAACAGTCATAGTCTCCAAAGTAAACCGTCGTTCTGATCGTATGTGAAAGCACACCACCTAGGTACCTCCGCCCATTACTCGTGACGTTGATCTTAGAACTCATCCATGGGGGGTGATCTACGTGAAGGAACTATAACTATATGGTGAGAGTAAAGGTTTCACTATAGATCGATATGACTAACCAGGAGCGTCGTTGGGAGTCCTATCAACTCGTGATGAGGCCTACATACATTTTAGAGTGCCACAAATCTCGCTGCAGCCTCATGCGCATCTTCAAGCACGAACGCCGTAGCAACTATACCACCCTCGCCCCTGTGAATTCATTCTCGACCCAAGGACCCCTCGGCGCCTCTCTCCCAAAGCATCGCATCCGTACTGCAACCAACGCTGACACAGTCGCACAACAATCCCTTCGGAGAGCATTCCTCGCCGTGTAACCACCAACGCGCGCGCATTTCTCCCACCAAACACGGCGCTTTCTCCTACTGGTCGTACTCACGCCACAGGGTATCCGCTCCTGTATCACCATCTAGATCTCGTATAGGGTCTTTCGCAGTACTGTATCCCAGTACGGATCCTCACGGGGTAATACTGGGGACCCTGCCGGTATCTTGACATGGCGTGGGATTGCTGACGAGAGATTATTGCCAAGGTTAGGGGGCGGAGAGGACTGGGTAGAGAAGGAGAGTTTTGGGAGGCGAGTTGGCCCTTGCGATGGTCAAGGAGACCCTGCTCTGGAGATCTGGGGTTCACGGCCAGGGGAAAGGGGCAGGATGAACGAATGGTAGGGGTTGCTATAGGTGGGAAGGTTATTTGTGAGGTTCGTTTAGGTGACGACGTGAGTGTTGTCTGATCCTGTTCCTGGACCCGAACATGGGGTTCCTTGTCAGTTGAAGCACGGATAAGGTAGTTATGGGGGTCAGGGGCGATAAACTATCGTGTCTAGGTGTTACTAGTTGGTACGCGTACTTGGAGGAGAGCGCTCAACACGAATACTGCTAGCTGCTACTATTTTTACGAGTCTGGGACCCGACAGTAAGGAACGAGGTACAGTAGTGCTGTCTGTACAGCTGGACCGAGTAACATTGATAACATACGCTATGTTATGGCGACAGGCACGGAAATACACAATTAAGCTAAATACAATTGACAGAACATGTTTGCAGGGGTGGGGGGTCAATGGTATGATGACAGCTCAGTCAGGTACGCAAACAAGACGCCTTACAACATCCGAAACATTCGACCCGGTGAGCACCGTATAGCCCTACTGAGTAATCCGGAAGAATATCTCTTGATCACATGTGGTGTGACCTGGTAGTCGGACCTGGCTTGAGCGACTCCTCGAAGGTTTTACTATCCTGGGCATGTTGTTCCAAGAACCTGACAGGAATCGGAACATGTACCGCCCTGATGTACTCTGCAAACCCCTTTCCAAGTCCATCCAGCAGCTTGGAACTACTTATGCCTCTTCCTAGAGGCCCATAGATGACGAAGTGTACAGCGCATATCTTCGTCATCTCAACCCTTTCTACAAAGTACCAATCTTTCCAGTCATCGCCCATCAGCTGCTTTACTCTAGCTCTAGTCATGAAGGTGCGAAACCACTCCCATGCGTCCTGGGTAACATATAATCCCAGATTGACGTTTGCGCCTTTGTCGCCAGAACGCCCGAGTGCAATGTCGCCCAGTGGCCGCATGATAGTCGGTCCAAAGCTCTGCGATATGACAGCCGGGTCATAATTTTCGCGTGGCTGTAGTGGCTCTGTCTTTGATGGTGGCCCGACCAAGTAGCGCCGTATGGAGCTCGCATCAATGATGTTCACGGCTTCTTCGAGCTCACTCTGTGGTATAGTGGCAGGATAGAAGCCCAAGAACGGTTTTGGTATCGCGGTCCGCATGTCCGTGGACCAATGCATACCGGCGAAATGGGCCATCCCGATGGAAGCTTCTGCTGCCGCAAGCTTGCCTAGGACAGAATGATCTCGTGCTTGGGCGAAAATGCGCATATATGTAGTCGAGGAGAGCTGAGTTCTCGGATTCTCCATAGGAGTGCCAACTCGCTGGAAGTCGAGAACGTCGAATTTGGAAAGGATGCCCCATGCTTCGAGAGTTCTCCGTACTTGCATCTCATGATAGTTCCATTTCCAATCTGTGGCATAGCCGCTGGCATTGAGAAGGATTTCGCTTTGATAGCCGGCGCGATAGAATATGGCTAGTTTAGTCGTTGGTGGCGGAGGAAACCCGATGATTCCGGTGACTTGTATCCTATCCGTAGACTCTTCTTTGATGTCGATATCTTTGATATCGGCTTTGACGTCACTGTTTAGATATATGTTCCCTTGGAGTTCATACAAAAGCTGACACTTGACAGTGTCGACAGTTACAATCCCTCCGAGAGCTTCGTGTTTTGTCACAGTACATTCGCCCGTAGCGGCGACCTCGACAATGGGTAGTCCGAGATCCATGAGCTTGTGAATGGGATACTTATACGAGCCAGCGAAGTTTGCCCCTGTGATGTAGGTCGAGCATTCGATGAGGTGACCACCTACAAATGCTCCAGCGAGTGGAGTATAGTCGTCCTCACTCCATGAATGCCACCAAGCAGCAGCAGCGATAACAGGCGAGGCATCTGCAACACGTCCGCATATGACGATATCAGCTTCCCTATCTAGACACTTCTTGATTGCACGGTACCCTAGATAAGCGTTTGCGCACACGATTGGCATCTCTGAAGGATGATCCATGAATGAAGTCGAGTCTTCAATCAGTTGAACTTCCTCATTATCCTGGTCGAGATGCGTGAGGACACCACTCTTGATGTCATGAAGTAATTGGTCGACTTTGTGCATCAGATTGTCGCCGTCGACGTAAGCAACCTTGAGACGGAGCCCTTTCTCCTTCACCTGACGCGAAATTCAGCCAATGCAGATTGCCCCGTGGAAAATATTCTCTGTACAAACCAAAGCATAGGTCTTCTCCGCGAGACCTTCCGGATTTAGTCCTCCACCATTGATGACAATTTTGATACGCTTCTCGTGAGCAATGTCGAGAGTCTGCTGGAGACCGTCCCAGGCAGAGGAAATCCAACCAGGATTAGTTCCCTTGGCGTAGTCTTCAGCTGCACTTGCCAGATTGAGTTCTGTTCATGTTTCAGCTGTTCCGACTTGTGGTTTAGGTATCGTGATGCTCCTGACCGGCAAGATAGTCTCCCGTGATAACATCTACATCGCCATAATATGCCTGATTGTACATATGCACACCAAGATCGGCTTCAGACTTTAGCAGCAGTCATTCGCCTGACAGTGGAGCCACATACTCGCCGCGCCTGAGCAATTCGCGATTTTGACCGGCCTCTTGATCCGATGCTCCATAGTACTGAGTGAGGCAGTTATGGATTCGCGGTATATAGCGTTTCAGATGCCTGGCTTTTCGAACGATACTAGATCCTCTTCACGTAGTACACGAACATACAGCGCTGGCCACATGCAAGTTAGCTGGGTTGCTAACGTTCGAGTAATTGGACGGAAATGAACAAGCTGAGCGACTACGAAGTTGTAAGGGGACTAAAGTGCTTAGTCAATTACGCTTGTAACGGCAGGCCACATGGAAGCCTCATTTTAGTTAGCATTATACACACCATAAGATACTCACTATCCTATCAGATACGTTGACAGCACGGTTGTGGAGAGGGGTAGCGTATTTAGTGGGGAACCTAGTACGTCTGACGCGTATAGACTATGCACTTTTGAGTCTTGGACCACACTTTAAAACATTCCTAACCAGCCTTGAATTAATTTCCTTTGACCTAGAGCACGCTACGGCGGACTTCCTCATAAGGCTCCGGCTTGATCATGAGGCCTACCTTCAGTATTTGTGTTTGACGTCAGAAGGGCATTGTCCATTCCCCGCAGTCACTCGAGGCAGCGTAACCATTCACTCGTCACACCCACGATACTCATCATGGGCTCAGCACCTCAGTACAGCGTGCCGGAAGAGGCCCAGTCTATCTTCCAGCAGGGAATACTGGATAACGACTTGGTCCCGGATTTACCCTCCGAACTGCGTTCGCTTGCTAAGCTTGTGCGTTTCAATGGGTCTTCAGAGCCGACTCTACCCATCAATTGGCGCTTCGCGGAAAGCATATCAGCACTGAAGGCATTTGAAGCTTCAATGCTGATGATCTTGATCAGTCGTAAATACAAGACGACTCCGACCGAAGTGACTATCAATACGTGAGTCGGCCAGTGAACTCTCCGTTTGAAGGCCACTCTAACACGTCCTCCAGTGACCATGCTACGCTTTTCATCATGTCCCCCCTTGTAGCAAAGGTCATCAAGGATGGAGAGCCGAGAAGGATTGCGTTTGATGTCAACGGAGATGAATTCTTGAAGAAGGCATTCCCATCAACAGATAAGCATCGACTAGGGGCTACGCCGCATCGAAGCCTGACAACAAACATTTACAAGACCAAAGATGGTCGATTTTATCACGTCCACGGTATGGAACCCTACGACTCTTATTCTAGCGTTTTTTCATGTTCCGCGCAGGAAGTCTCAACCCCGAGCCGTCCCTTGAAGCGTTGGGTCTCCCAGCCGACGCTCCTGACACCGAGACTTACGAACAGACTCTGGCGAATCTCCAATCTGCAGTTTCCACCTTTGACTCTGCCGCCCTTGATGAGCTTATGAACGAGAAGTATCGTCAGGCTGGCACCATTTGCTATTCGTCGGAAGAGTTCTTTGCCAGTGCACATGGCAAAGCAAACGCCCACGTAGCTTTGTACGAACTTCCGCCGACATCAGAGTCCTCCGGCGCTCACCCACCCTCCTGGTGGCCCGAAAACAGTAGCATCCCATCATCGCCCAAGCGTCCCCTTGCAGGGCTCAAGATCGTAGACTTGACTCGCATCATCGCAGGCCCAAGCATCACACGTGGACTAGCTGAGATGGGCGCGAGTGTCATGCGTATTACGAGCCCCCACGTTGCAGACTTTTCAGTGCTACACCCAGATTTGAACTGGGGAAAGTGGAACGGAAGTCTGCACCTCACCAATGAAGAAGATAAAGAAAAGCTACGTGCGCTGATTCGGGACGCGGACGTCGTTGTTGATGGGTATCGGCCAGGGGTTATGGAGAAACATGGGTTTGGTCGAGATGCAATTTTTGAGCTTGTGAAGGAACGTGACAGGGGAATCATCCATGTGCGGGAGAACTGTTATGGATGGCATGGCCCATGGAGCCATCGAAGTGGGTGGCAGCAGATTAGCGATGCGGTGCGTTTACGATCTCAGGATTTGTGCTCTTGCTGACTATGCAGTGTACCGGCGTTTCGATGTCTTACGCAAAGGCCATGGGTAATGACGAAGCTGTCACTCCTGTCTTTCCAAATTCCGATTACTGGTATGCTTCTTGTCTTGATCTTATTGAGCACATCTGACTGTTTCAGCACTGGCGTCTGTGGTAGCACCGCTGTTCTCCATGCTCTTGTGCGCCGTGCCGAGTTTGGCGGGAATCAGAGTGTTGATGTAAGCACAATCGACAGTAACAATAGCTTCTTCCACTAATGTTACACAGGTCGCTCTCAATTACTACTCTCAGTGGCTTATACGCTCTGTTGGTACGTACCCTCCTGAAACATGGACCAAAGTCCACCAACGTTACAAATCACCCATCTATCGGCATTATCACAACATGGGTTACACTCTACCTGCCATGCTCAAACTTTTGAGCGAGTACAATGCCAACACCCTGTTCGATCCCGCCTTCTTCGAGAACCGAGCGGCAAAGAATATCGAGTTGACGTTCGTGCTACCAAAACCCATCGCACAGTTCAAGGACGAAGACGTCAAGCTAGGATACAATGTTGGTACGCGTACGAATGGTGTTGATGTTCCGAGATGGCCGGATGACCTGAATGTTGAACATGTGACAGATGAGAATTGAAATGAAATGTAGGAGCTTGTTTCTCGCGCTTCTAGCAGGCGCGAATATTGATAAACAGTCCTGCCTAGCTCTTTGGGTTGACACATAGAGTGACAAGAACGCATAACAGCATCCTATCTCTCTATATTTGTGAAATTAACTGGGAGACCGAACACCTAATCCCTTCGCTCCTCATAGAATTCGAAGGCAAAGGGCTGTCAAATCACCCCTACCTAGAACGCTCTGTGTATGTTACGAGCACCATCAAAGCCCTGAAATTCACAACCTCAAGCTTTTTGCTAGCAATTCGAGGCCTTTGTAGGCTTGAAACCAAGTGGCTATCAGCTGGATGCACTTTTCACGCCTTCTTGTAACACTATCAACCTAGAAACGCTTGACATTATATACAGAGCTATAGTCTCCCATGGAGGTAGATCTACAATTTCCGTTAGTATGTGTCGGGCAGCAATAGGTGATGCGATCCATATTCGTTTCATGTTAGACGGTCTCACATCTTCAATCAATGTTTAATAAACCAAAATCGCAAAAATGGCGCCCTCGTACCATTAGAAATGGGAAGCCAATGTTCTAGTGTCACGATGTGCACAGTCAGATATCAAAGATCAGGGTTTGCAAATGGTCTGTTACTTTCGGGGCGCCTTGTAGACGCGAGTGGTATTACATGCTCAAACAAGTCCGAGCTTCTTCTTCACATCTGTCTCCGAGATATCCCGGCCTGTTTCCTCGTTGAATCGCTTCGCCACGCGCTGGAACGCGGCTTCCGCATCCTCCACGTGCATGCGAGCCAGCATCTCGCACTCCACCTCGTTGAACTCATCGTCTACAGATAGAAACATATATCTTCCATTTCCTCCTCTCGATCCACTACTCGGCTCCGCTGCTGCCCCAGAGTCACCATTGGTCTTTTTGCCCTTACTGGGCTTGCCCTTCTTCTTGTTGTCTTTCTTTTTCTCAAGATCCGGCTTTTCGATCTCTTTGTCGTCGGACTTGATCTGTGGGAAACGTTTCTTCAGCGCCCACGCTGGCTTGCCCGTTTCGGAGGCAATGTCTTTCCAGGACTTTCCTTCGGCTTTCATGCGGAGGAGTGTAGCATCTTGGTCGGCAGTGAAGACGTCTGGTGCTGGTGTTGGTTCAGCTACGACTGCTGGGGTTTCGGCTGGAGCAGGCTCAGTCGCTGCAACAGGCTCAGGAGGTTTGTCATCTGCAGGAGCTACAGCCGCGACCGTAGCACTCTTCTCTTTCTGTATAAAGTTGTCAGTGGCCTGCGTGAGAATGAGACTGCAGCTCTAGAGTTTGATACAAGTAGAGCCATGAATACCTCCTGACGGACCTTTGGAACCCAGCTCGGTTTACCGCCCATTGCAACACGATATACGTCAAACATTGAGACGCGCTTCGGAGGCATTGTTCGTCAGTTTCGTAGATGTGAAGATGTGTCGATTCTGTGAACGGGATGGTTTGTGGTTAGGTGAAATTTATAGGATTGAGTGTGCTTGGTCGACTTGAGATATAGACGAGTCGGTGAGCTAACGGTGGTTCACTCAGCGCCTTGATGGAAAGAATGGCGGACAATAGGCTCGTGTAATGTCAATTGGCACGCGTTCACTTCCCTTAAACCAATGTTGCCGTTGTTCAAACACGTCATTGACAGCATGGGGTACCCTTGTCCGAGAAGTGAAACAGTATAGACAGTTTTTCAGCTGATGGTCAGTCCGGCGATATTTGGATGATCTTGGGACAGTTGAAGTGCAGTATTGATCATTACTGCATACTGTTGAAGAATCGAAATCGTAAAAAATAGCATAAATCCCATAATAAAATCACAACACGTCGAGTATAACAGGTCGAGAGTGCCTTTGTGGTAAGCCATTTAGAACACACGTCAATACTGAAAATTGAAGACCGCATCTACTGCACTTACCAACACATTCATCTGGTTGCGAACGTCAATTCTTATAGTGGAGGAAAATGGAGCAAAATATCTATGGCCTAGCACGGTTTGACACTGAAAGTGATATCAAGGACAGCGTCAATAGCGAGTGCACTACAAGAAAATAGTGATTTCGCTCTCCATGCCTGGCTCCAGTTTTAGACTTCTGAGCGCTTTTAGGGTGTCCTCCCATGGTACAGCAAATTTTCCTGCATTGATCTTACAAATGCGCAGTTCACCGACATCCTCACCTACGTTTCGTGCGTCTCGAATCTGTCGTAGCAAATCTAATAGCGCCGGTCCTGTGTTTGCGAGTATGCGTGCAGGTACATCCTTGCGCCGTCCATAGTGCCTGCTCGTAAACAAACAGCCGACATAATGTTGCGGCTCGTTCTTCTGCTCACTAGCAGGAGAAGGTGGAATCAAGAGCGCTGTTCCAGGTTTAGCATCTGAGGGATTCTTCTTGCAGTACGAAGCGTAACGTGTGTTAGCCTTTGGATATCGCAAACGGAATTCTGCAGCAATTCCGGTGCCCCATACGCCTGCACAATTGCAAGCATGAATGAAGACAGTGCGGGAAGGGGCGACGGAAAAGATATCGCCGTGAGTTGTAGTGATACTAAGACGCGTTGGTGGGAGAGGGGTCGCAAGTGGCGTAGATTGCAGGAGAGTACTGCGTTCTCCTAGTACTGTTCCCTCATTGATGCTGCAGGTCTCTGCTATGAAATCTGATCGAGATGTAGCTCTCGCGACCGACTCAAAGGTAACATCAGGCGCGGCCCCGTGGTCAGACTCAGGCTTAATGACAGGTTGGACGGAAGGACTAGGGTGTGAGCTTTCAGAGGCACGAGACTCATAGTACGCATCAGCTTCCTCGCGCATCGCAGAGCTCGTTAAGCTAGGCATTCTTGCTGAAGGGCTCAGCTCTAATGATCGGTCGAACGCATCGGGGTGTTCCGAAGAGAATGAAAGAGATCGGGAGACAGACCGGAGGTCTCGCGCAAGCTGATGGTGAGCAAGAAAACCTAGATGAAAGCTGAGATTGAAGGCTTATGCTGAAAGAAGCCTACAGGGTGTTCAATGTTAGCAGTTTCCGAAGATTATCTACGCGATATGGTGCGTTGATGTTGATGATGGTGAAAGATGACGGAGGAGCAAGCAAGTCCACACCTTAATATGGAAGTGAATGGCAGTTGCACTAACCCCAAAGTAGCATGGTCGAGATGATGACTAAATGACTAAGCCAAAGATTCTGATTGGCCCGTATCAAGTAGCACCTTCGGCTTCACGAACTTCGACTTCTCGCTCCCGGCCAAGCTCCCCTACCTGGGTACATCACCATTGCCGTCGACCTCACCACTCCTCCATTGCCATCGCTGTCATCATGCGGAACCTTGCATTCAAGGCCGGTACACTCGCCCGTGTGTGCTCACGGCAGCAATTGCCCTCTGTACATGCCTCGGGCGCTGCCGTCCAGCAAATCCAGCAGAAGAAAAACGCTTCCTCCTTCGACAACCCCTTCCGTGAGACTCAGACCACAAAGATACCTAGCTTCGACAAATATAGAAACAGTGGAGGAGAGTCGAGCGCGAAGGTCTTTCAGTATTTCATGGTGGGAACGATGGGCGCTGTGACTGCGCTGGGCGCAAAGAACACCGTGCAAGGTGCGTAACAATCAATTGACGCTCTACATCATCCTCTTAAGCTCGCGGACACCTATGGAATATCTTGTGGAGGCTAACGCTACTGTCTCGTTAGACTTCCTCGTCAACATGTCCGCATCAGCAGACGTTTTGGCCATGGCGAAGGTCGAGCTCGACCTTTCCGCAATTCCCGAGGGCAAGAATGTAGGAAATCTTGTCGTAGATTATGAAATCGTATACTGAATCACAAAAGGTCATTATTAAGTGGCGTGGCAAGCCTATCTTTGTTCGCCACCGTACCGAGGATGAAATAAAGGAAGCCGACGAGACAAAGTGGGAAAGTCTGAGAGACCCCCAGCCCGATTCAGACCGAGTCAAGAAGCCAGAATGGTTAATTATGTTGGGTATGTCTTCTCAAATGGTATTTTTGGCCAAGCTAACACCAACAGGTGTATGCACTCACTTGGGTTGTGTGCCCATTGGTGAGGCTGGGGACTTTGGTGGATGGTTTTGTCCTTGCCACGGTTCGCATTACGATATATCCGGCCGTATACGAAAAGGACCTGCTCCTCTCAATCTCGAAATCCCTGAATATGACTTCCCCGAGGAGGGGACTGTTGTCATTGGTTAAGAACACAATTGTAGATACGGGGTGTACTTATAGCAACAGAGGAAGAGCGTCTCATTTGTGCTACTTGATTCACTGAGGCATAGAGGTGTTGCGAAATACATTTACAATTTTTGTCAAACGGCCCTGCCGTTGGTTGTTGGGATATCATGAGATAGACTGTTCGAGACGACATGAAAGTGACCGGCAGGCACCATTCCAGCAATCGCGCAAATCAGTGCTACACCAGCTATGTAAAGACTTCACTAACATACTACCTCTGATCAACTGACTAGTGGTGTGCTTTCTTCCTCACGGGTCTTGCCGAGTAAAATTTCGGATTCAACAATTGAAACACGACCCGTCATGACAATCAATAGTACAAAGATTTTAGATGCAATGCTTACAATGTTAGCCGGGCTCTCGGCGTGGGTGGTCATAGTCAACTATCACTGTAACTGCTCACATTCACTGCTTATCCTTGCACAATCACAATCTACGGAATTGTTGATTTGGTGCGGCACAAAGTTCCAGAACTGTGATTCGCAGTCCCTCTGCATAATCGACACATGAGGTAGACTTCTACTTATACACAGTCCTCATACCCTTTGTTACGCCCGGAGCAATAGTACATTATATCTACCTCTCATATACATGACTTCTCACTATAACGAGAATCTATGAGGCTCCATCTGCTGAGGGATCTCGAAAAGCAAAGACTAAAAGGCTACGCAAGCATCGCTCTGACACATACAAAATCAAGTTTCAAAGTCAAAACAGTTCAACCTCGGAGGGTCCATTTGGTCTCGCTAACTTCCTGGGAATGGGCAGACGCTACCATGAGGCCTTGAAGATCTTGACCGATTGTTCACTCGTACCACTACGGAGCATTAACTGGAGAGCCGTACCTTGAGTTCCAGCTTGGAAAAGGTCTTAGCTGAATCACCATCCAAAGCAATGTTGATACTAGAAAGTTCGATTCATGTACGCATCGAAAATATGAGTACACGTTACTCTCTGGCTATATGAGTTCGTACAACTCGAAGAGACTACAGGTCAAGGACAAGAAGACAATGATTTTCGCATCAGCTGCGCAAGTAAATCTCGTTCAACCATAATGCTTTATCTCGTCATCCAAAAACTCGGATCAGCCCGTCGGATGATCGCCATACCGCCTTGCGCTATCGGAAGGTGTTCGTATACTGCCGATCACTTCTCAGTCTTCGACACCTCAGGAAACCAATCACATTCTCGACTATCGTTCACTTCTACATAGGTGTACTGCCACTAAGTATAGCTCTCGCGTAAAGTCTTGTCGGTATGCAAACCAGGAACAGATACAGGCGAAGCGTACGCCACCCGCGTAAAGGCGTCTAGAGGGTGGTAGTACATGACGAGCGCGAATGAGCTAAGATCTGCTTGGGAGTGAGGCTCTAGCCAATGTAAAGTCCCCAAGACGACATGCAGGTCGTCGAAAGGATCTCTTCGTCTATGGATGAAGATCTTTTGACAGACACTGTGGCTCCATTGATTAGCCTATGTTTTTTGTGTTCCCCGAGCGTTGACGGAGATGGACCAAACAAAACTTGACCAAAAATATATAAAAACGTCGGTGCCCCTTAGCTACCTCTTCTGTTCACAAGTCCCAACCTCGTTCCTTGCTACAATATCGATATGAAGGTAAGAATATTAAATGCCACTCATACATTACAGTATTCAAAGATTAATGTATATCAGTTCCTTAGCACCATTGTTGTGTCCATCGCTGCCACTCTGGCAACAGCGACCCCAATTGAACAACGATCCGGATCTCCTCTCACTCAAGCACAAGCCGAAGCTCGCCTTCAACCGCAAGGTATCTCTGCAATCTCTTCCGGCGGCTGCACCGACAAGACGAATCCTAAATGTACATCGTACGCGGGTATTCTCAGCGGAACTGTGGACGGAGCCATAACACTTAAAGGCGCATGTGGTTGTGACATCACTATCACCGGTGGTACCGAGACTGGACATGCAGGCGGCACGTATAGTCATGCCAACGGCTATAAATTCGATTTCAGGAAGAATACAGCGCTGAACAACTATGTCACGCAGACTTTCACACGCATCGCAGACCGTGGAGACGGATATCCGCAGTGGAAGAGCGCGGCTGGGAATATCTACTGCGATGAAGGTAATCATTGGGATGTGACGTATTATTGAGTTTAGCATTCAGTCGCAAATGAAGTATACATGATGTGGCATATACCTATCTTTATAACATGCCTTCCTGTGTGTATGTATGTCTTGTAGTCGCCTTTGGTTACTTTGAACCCTCCCCGAGCCAGGATTCGACTTCGATCTCAAAATGCATGGCTGGCGACCCCAACTCCTTGACGCCAACCTCCGTCCATACTGCCGCATGCCCTGGCATCCATTTCCGCAGTTCTCCAACAATTAGGTCTGTTTGCGAAGGGATGTCTGTCGAGTACGTGACTACCTTGTACACCTGGTCCCAGCCTGTACCTCCAGCATGCTTAAGGGCGACTTCAACATTGGCGAATGCTTGGTGAATCTCGTCAGCAAGCGAGCCGGGTATGAATGAATGATCGAGACTCGGATCAGGGTTGTGAGGATCCCAGCCTCCTGTAGGTGAGTCAGTAAACGCTACAGGAAAATAAGGTGATTGAGGAGCATCTACCTTGACCCGAAATCACGAGACGGTCACCAACGCGAACAGCTTGTGTAAAAGACATGCTCTGGCGAGCAAAGGTACCCCAGCCGGGATAGTCGTACGATTGAAGGTTGGACATGGTAAGTGCTTGCTAATACAATAATGACTTAGGAGTGCTTAGATGTTACAGGTTTTTGTCTTCAACTGCTTGTGGAATAGGGAATTCGAATATGGCGGAACCTCCTCTCCCTTTATATAATTTCAGGCCAACACTTCTACTAGGTGTGCTCGGACAATTCTCAGTAGAAAATTCTCCTGTTGGACCAGTAGCATGTTATAGTGCTGACCGAATAAATGCTGATGGATACCGCTCCAGAGCTGAAGCATATGCTAAGACTCGTATCCATATACCCCTCAATTGATCAACTGATCACTTACTATTTTGATTGTATATTTTAGCCGCCAAGTTATTGTGCCTGGCACATTGACCATCGAAGGAAGGCTACATACTCCTAGCTGAACTGAATGTGGTTTAGTGTGGCTACTGCGATGGATTACGGAATCGCATCGCTGACAAATGCTTCTATGAATGCATCAAACAGCCATGGGATTCAACGGTGCTCGTGTTGGGTGACTACCAGGTAATCACATATACATGGCGCTCATTTCTGCCTCCAAGACTGCAAGATTTGACTCGAACTCGAGAAAGCACGAAGGACAGAGGTTCGAAGACTCACGAGTTTTCATGGTCATGCGTGAAGTAACCAAAAAAGAAAGGTAGCAAGGGGAGTCTAATATCCTCTATCGCACTCTACACAGCTTCCCGTTCTGCGTCCAAACTCCCTGGTCGCCGTCTCTGACTTCCCAGTCTTCGCTTCCCACCGCAGTGGTCGCGTAGAACACTGCCCACGGATCCCACTTTCTCTTCAGCTCTTTCAACCTGCCATACTGCTCTCCGTAGAAGCTGCTCTGCCATTCAGGCTCCATGATATGAGCTTCGTTCAGATAGCTGCCTCCACCTGCACTTTCTGGCGCGGCGGCTCGCCACCGACCCGTCACCATGTTCAGCTCTTCAGAACCTGTTTTAATCTGCGCTGGTGTCGCATGTTCAGGAAGTACGACATTCGTTATGTGCAGACTCACAGCTTGTCTAAAGGCAGATGATACGGCGTTGTCCTGTCTCAGAGGATTCCCAGGTGCCATCGCGAAGCCGATCGTCAAGTAGCCGGCCTCTACGTTTTTGCGCACGGCGTCGAACGTGGCGGCAAACTTGATCTTATCGACAAAGTTTGAGCGTGGGAATAGCCTGTTCCCAGGCATAACGGTCGTCGAACCAATGGGGTTGTCGTCGCCAAAGTTGGCATCATAGGCTGAGTAGAAATCTTCATAATAAGTTGTATTCGGGGTGAACGGTACATTTAGTCGGCGCAGTTGAGCAAACCATGGATCAACGAGAGCGGTGAATTGAGTGGGCGTGTAGTCGGGTGCGAAAAATGGGATAATTTGCAGGCTGAGTGTACCTCCGGTGTTGGTGATGAAGAAGTAGACATAGCTGCCGGCATCCGTGAAGCGGGTGAAATTCTCATAAAAAGACTTCACGGCAGCCCAGAAAGTCCCTCTGCTGACGGTAGAGGAGGTACTAATGGTGAACCGAGAGGTTGTGACCGGGGTCTTCGGGTGGACTCTTATAAGAGCTGATGTGACAACACCATAGGTGCTCCCACCACCACCTCGAAGTGCCCAGTAAAGGTCAGGATTTTGCTCAGAAGACGCCGTGACGAATTTTCCGTCGGCTGTGACGACCTCGAAAGCGAGCACCTGGTCTGCGGCCATACCGTACTTCGATGAAAGTGAGCTGTGGCCGCCGCCCTGTATGTAGCCTCCCGCGAGACCAACATTGGGGCAAATACCGCCAATGGCTGTCACCCCATGCTTCTGCGCTGCGATATATACATCTCGTACCAGAACACCTGCGCTGATCTTCATTGCTGGCCCCTGATATTCTTTATTTTTGAAAGTCCTAACGAATCGAATGTCTCTCAAGCCGTGTGTCCACACGCTCAAACCCCCGGCACCACTCGATTTACCAAGATAACAATGCCCAGTATTCTTGATGACCAGCCGCATATTGGCATTTCTAGCAAAGTTGACTGAGAGTTGGATCTGAGCGACATTTTCGACCTTTACTGCATAACTCGGATAACCGCCCAGCGAACAATTTGAAGTCCCGTTCTGCCCATCAATCGGCAGACACGTTCGACCTTGGAATATGGGCCACATCATCGATGTTGGATCCGCTTCACTATTTCGTTGATCAGTTGTATCTTGTTCAAACCGCAAGCTTGACCCTTACTGTAGTTCTGTCGTGCCGAAATTTTCCATCACAGCGTCGCACTTCTCCTTACTGTATATTCCAAAGTCCTGGTAGCACGGCGCCGCGATCGGCACGGTCGGGACCAACGCACCTCCAAGTAAGAAGTCGAAAGCTTGCCATTCTTGTGGCGACGGCCAATTGTGATCTCCAGGAAATACTTTGCACTGCCCTATGGCTACGGGTCGCTTTTCCGCTGATGAAATGTTGTTCTCGAAGCCGAATAACTGCGTGAAGTTGACCGGAGCATCCACTGCATTGATGCGTCGAATAGATGCGTCCGTTACTTGAATCATTTCAGCATCGAAAAGGCTCACCCCTGAAGACGACTTTGCTGGAACTTTGGTGACGGCCGGAGGTGTGGCACAGGCAGGCGCTATGGAAAGTTCGACCACTAACAGAACAAAAGTAGAGGCACAAAGCATTGTGAAGATCGAAACTCGGCAGTCAGAATTAATCTTGCCATTCGCTTTGTCTTATGTATCCAGTCACTTTGGTGTCGTGTCGATAGGGTCGGTGTTTGCTAGTTCATTACATGCGGGGTGCAAGTGATCTGCATAGAAGTTAAATCCTTCTCGGCGAAGGCTAGCTGAATCAATTATTTCTATGAGGAGGTCAAATTGAGTTCCGCTACTTTACAACTTACGAACACGCTTGCTGGGCTGACCGGTCCCTAGAGACGCAGTACATGTAGCGTCTCACCACTCAACAGGAATTTCCAGATGGTGATGATGTAGTGGTTCAAAAGAAGTCTAGATATCTTGCAAGTGTTCTAGTGGCTGCCAATTAAATCCGTATCAAAAGTACAGTCTGTTCGTTCTCCGTGTGCCGCCATTGATATATTTGCTTGTATTGTTGTGATATGCAACAATGCGGGATTCTGTCAATGTTTGCCTCTTTTTATAACGTCAGGAATACGTAGCTGTTTTTGAACAACTCTGCTGAGGACGGAAAGGATGTCTTCGATTCATAAAAAGCCTATGAGACGTAACCTATCCGATCGTGCTTACATCCTATGACGCCAACCTTGAACTCAGACTTAGGGAAATGCCAGATAATCTTACTATGACAGATCAGTCTACCAAAAGAGACAGACTGCACCCACAGCCACGACAGCGCTCAATGCGCTTCCAGCGATCTTATCTGCAGCGTCAGTGCTTACTGGCATCCCCGTGGGTGTGGGGGTCATACCTCCAGGCGACGTCACGGCCGAATTGTTCACAACGCGGAAGTAGTTTCCGAGAATTGGAGTATTCAAACCAGCCGCAGCGATGAAGCCGGTTGTGTTGAACCCTCGCCGCATTTGTACCGCCTGCTGTTGGCTGTCTGGCACCGAGAAGTTTTCTGGCTGTGGGAACAATAATTGAACGTATCGATGAGGGACGGGAGGGTTTTCTGCCGGAGGCGCAGGTCTGATATATGGTGCCGGAGCGGAGGTTGTCTCGGATGAAGTCAATGTGCCATTCGGGGTGAACGAATAGCCTGGGACAAGAGCGTGGAGGAGCTGGACACGGCCGGCCGAGGCATTCCCAAGCTGGGCTGGGACATCCAGGTCTACGACGAGGTGGTGTTATTATTCCGTTAGACCGGACTCGAGGCTTTTGCAACTTACCAATCATCATGAAGATGTATTGACCTGAGATATTCCCGCTTGCAGCGAGAGTAGGGATGCTCTGCGTGACTATCACGGTCTTAGTATTGCAAGGTCGTATTGGCCTCTCAAGTACCGTGACTTGCCCTCTCGAGCCAACGTAATACCAGCAGGGCTCACGACTGTCGAGCCAAAAGTTACAGACAGCATGTCTGAGACCGCAGGCTGAAACCCATCAGGGGTTTGTGCTATTGCCAGTGGGAGCGCCGAGGTGGCAGCAAGAAGGCCAATGTTACGGATGGAACAGCGCATAACAGATAATGTCTGCAGTAGTCGAAGGGTGAAATCGTATAATAACAATAGCCGTCAGGCGTGTGAGAAGAAATCGAGCAGGTACCGGCTATAACTCGTAGATGGATCCATGGTGTTAGTTAGGGTCAGGGTCCTTGGATGATGATGACGCCAGAGATTCAGTGGGTTGTCCAGCCGCTTTCATCCGAGACGAGGTATACTCCACATACTATTTACCCTTCACTGACTCGCATCTCTTCTAGCAAACAGGGTTGAGATCATAAACTCCCGCCACGACTACTGGAAGTTCCGCAGATGATTGCTCGTCTCTGCATGGTTTCAGTGGACGCGCTCCAGGGACACAGGAAGTGCCCAATGATAACGCAACATCAGTCTCCGCATATTCTACGGATATATTAAAGATTCTCGGTCTGGCATAGGCAAATTGACATGACGAGTCCAGGGAAACTCATCAGTCCACACTGCTCCCGATCTCACGTTGCCCCGCCCCACAACGATCATTATACAGCGACTCAGCTACAGGCCGATTTTCGCATGATGTCCGTTATCACAGCCTTTGTGTAGGCCTGTATTGAGGTTCTTGTATTATATTGCTTGGACGAAAGAAGCCGATCCGAGGATTTTCACGCACGCTTTCCTACAGCTTCTCTTACCGCTGCATCTGCCATACCCATGAGTTCTTCCTTATCTTCCCAAGATGAGCTCGAGCATATGCACAATAGGTCATCGTAAGATGCATTGTGAACAATAAGGTGGCCGCAGATGTACCTATGCAACCCGCAAAACGGACCACCAGGCTGGAAAGATTCACGCTCTCCTAATAATGGCATTTCTGTGGTTGCTACTTTTGTGGAGCATCTTTGAAATCTGTTTCATGTCTGTCATAACTTTGGCTTAGTCTGAGATATAGCATGCCAAGTATCGTGTACGTATCCGTATGCGACCGGGTTTGCTTTCGGGCTTGCATACATGGCCTGCGGGAATTGGGCTTTTCGCAGTTGCTGGGTAAAGAATACCGGGTGGCGCGTAGCGCTGTCATAAGGCATGAACAAAGTATGCGGCTTCGAGTGTTGCGCAGGTGGCATCGCTTCTATCTGAGACCGCGGCCTCTGCTGTATGGAGTCTCGAGAGAGCGACACAGGTGCAGGTTGCGGAGGCTGCACCGTTCAACATCAGCGATCACAATGATGAAGAGTCAAAGTGAAGGGCTTCTGTACCTTAGGTCTATTAGGCTGAGACCTTGAAATCATTCTCCTTGAACGCGAGACGAACAGTGACTAGACGAGGATTTCTAGTGCTAGTGCGATTCGGGGGAAGGTGAAGTAGTTGTAGGTCAGTGGGAACTGAAGTCAAGAATCACACTCAGATGTATTCACTCTGTCATATCGCAGTGTGCTTTGTATGAAGGAATCTGTCCCGGCAAGCCATTACATGATTACAGCTGGCTGTTACGCCGACCAGACCCGAGCCACAGCCAGACTAATCCAGAAACGGTTAGAGTACAAGCCTCAAACGGAGCAATCCCAGACAGCCGGTTGCCGGTCCATTGGATCGGATCGTCCTATCGGAGGCCGGGTTTGAGTTGGGAATTTGCACATTCAATGCATCTATTACATCTCTGTCATCGACTTCCGCTCACACCATATCTTATAGATGCTCTCTATATCAGCTACTTCCTGGGGCACGACAGTACGGGGTCTTTCTCACTGGATACTGTTAAGTCAGGCTGTCCTCATGTCGTAAAGAAGAATTCGAGACCCGGCTTCAACATCTACACTTTCTTCCAATCTTCTAGAGAAAGGGTATCCAACGCTGTATGGGAGGCTCATTATGCGCAAATTGTCTCGTGATTCGCGCTACATCACTCAACGTGTATTCAGACGAACAACGAGCTCCGACATCCGAAATCATCCTCTTATAAAGATCTCTAATGGCACATTTTACCAGCTGCACCCTCAGACGAAGCCGTCAGGGTGCATCACTTCGGCTCCAAGGCCACTGTTTGAGAACTTGAGCATTTCCATCCCCTCCTTCACAACGCCAAACCAGCACTGGGCTATACTGAGCCCTTCCTCCACAGTGCGAACTTCTTTCTTAAAAATTCTCCATGGGCAAATGATATGTCAACCTCCGACAGCACGGACTTATCCCTATCTCACCACAAGGGCCTCTGCAACCCATACACAGAACATTCGATCTCCCGAGAGGTCTATTACTTACGTGGGCTTCGATAATGATAAGAAGTCTTTTGGTGGCGCTTATTTGAGTGCGCGGTACGAAAGTCGTGTCGAGGAAACTGATTTCACTCTTCAGCAGTATCTCACCGGCGATACTCAACTCAATCCCAGTGCGGACTGCATGCAACCAAACACACTAGCCGAAGAGGTCTCCATCGCGGTAGCGACCGACCTAGACCTTATGAAGTTGCTCAAAAAGCCCGTCAACATGCTCAGTAATGGTCAATCGAGACGGGCGAGAATTGGTAAAGCACTGCTCACCAAGCCAGAATTACTTCTCCTGGATGCGCCTTTCATAGGTCTAGACCCTTTCGTAACAGAGCAAATCTCCTCACTACTTGAGCGCCTGTCAAACACATTGCAGCCACGAATCTTCATAGCTTTGCGCCCGCAAGATGTCATTCCCGCATGGATAACGCATATTATATATGCTAACAGGAACAGCAAAGTTATGTGCCTAGGCCCTCGAGAGGATGTGATGGATGTACTCCGGCAAGAATATGAGGCTGTTGAAGCCATGGACTCTTATTCTTCCCTCAGTGCCGATAAGCTCGAGACTCTAGAAGTAGGGCGCCATCTTGTACGTAAGGGTGACTTCATTCGAAATAATGCGCGCGTCCAGCGCAGCATAAGTGTGGACGGATACCATCATACCGACCCAGTTGACCATGCAACTAGCGAGGTCCTTGTGGAGATGAAAGGTGTGAACGTGAAATATGGCGATAACTCTGTGCTTGGAGACTGGTCTCAGATAGTTGACAGTCGGGAGCAGAAAGGTTTATGGTGGAATGTGCGAAGAGGGGAACGATGGGGGATTTTTGGTGCCAATGGTATATCAAGTGCACGAGCAAGGTCTTTGATATTTGTGCTGAAACATTGCAGGTTCTGGGAAGACAACGCTCTTGTCATTGATCACGTCTGATCATCCTCAAACGTACTCTGCCCCAGTCAAGCTCTTTGGGCGCGCTCGCCTACCTTCTCCAGGTCGACCTGGGATTTCCATTTTCGACATTCAATCACGAATAGGCCACGCGTCGCCAGAAGTACATGCTCTCTTTCCTCGACACCTCACTATACGTGGTACTCTTGAGAGCGCCTTCGGGGATACTCCTCTCACAAAACCTAGACTAGATCCGTTCGCTGTGGCAAGGGTGAATGCATGCCTGGCGTGGTTTTCTGAGGAGCTTAATCCCGGGTACAAACCGAGGGCAAGTCATGATCTGCACTGGTCAGTAGCAGCAAACTTTGCAGATCTCTCGTTCTCGTCGCAGCGAGTCCTTCTCTTCTTGCGGGCTTTGGTGCGTCAGCCAGACATAATTATCCTTGACGAAGCTTTTAGTGGAATGGATGATACGGTCCGCACTAAATGTCTTCTGTTCCTGAGCTGGGGCGAAACTAAGACTTTACACGATGATGCTTACATGGCCGATAAGCCTGTCGTGAACGGGATCAATGCAAACCAGGCGCTGTTGTGTGTCAGTCATAGTATGGATGATGTACCTGGGTGTGTTAGACAATGGATCTGCTTACCGGAATCGGGTACAGGCTCACCAAGGATTGGAAAGCTTAATGGGCCCGTTGGCCTGGACGCTCGACGATGGGACAACATATGGAACTATGGCGGCAGTGTGATGTAGCCACGAAGTTTGCATACTCGTATTATACTCTGCCTGCCTCATACGAGCACCGAGTCGATCAGCAGGCTGTAGCTCAACACTTACGGAAGTACCTGAGTAATAGTGGCTTGACAACGACTACCAATCAAGATATGGGGCTCGTAATCTGACACTCAGCTTTGGGACCCGCTATCAAACGTGGGACCCAATCCTCGTTTGTTCCATACCGTATTCCATCGTCGAGATTACCAACCTTTGCATTGGAGAATGATCTTACTGCTGCCTTGGCTCAAATCGATCGACGCTTGCTGCCGTGCGGAAGTTGCCGAACTGGTAATAACCAGGCAAAAGAGTGCATTATCAGACGCTAATGCGGCATTAATGCTTTCTACCGCCCTTCCTTTATGCATAACCATCCTCGACGAATAGAAATGGCAGAACCGAGATGAGTTGGCTGCATCCTTCCGTAGTATCTGATGCCCCTTCGGAAGTTCCAATATCAACGCAAACGCCGACCGAACAAGCACAAAGTCCTTGCAAGGGTCATGATACAACAGTCTGTGAGCTACGTATGATCTTCGATATGCAGCTTTGAGCGCTGAGGCTTGAATCGAGGTCTCTGTCCATGCACCTCGACCGCTGTCCTCTTTGCGTAGTCTGCTTCAGGGACTACGGCATAAGTTCTTCCAGCTCTGAGGTCGGAACCTGACAATTAATTGGACAGCCACCAAACTCTATACACCCGCATTCGGCCAGGTGGCGTAGTGGTAGTGTGCTACGTTACTGGAAGCGTTTGTCATCCAACGTCGTGGGTTCGAATCCTACAACGGCCACCTTTTCACACACCAGTTTTCGCACGCTCTATTAAAAAGTGTGCGGGGCTAAGCGAGCACGTGACGTGAAGGTTACCGTCACATGACTACTTAGTCCTAAGCGACCATTAGGTAATATGAAAATGACTATACCGTCATCACATAATGAGAATTACCTAATATAGCCACCTGCTAAGCCACCTTAAGTGGTAGAGCGACGCCTAGAGCGGCTAGACCCATAACTAGCTTAGCTCGAATCATAGAATTTTCACTATATACCGGGGCCTTATCCACCCTAATCCGGCTTAGCTCGCGCTTACTCCGGCTCGGTAACCACGAAATAGACGGTAATACCTAATTAAGTATCCCGCCTACCCATAGACGATTATATAGCCCCGAAGAATAATTTCCGAATTCGGCCTAGCTAGGGTTAGTGCTAAGGCATAGACCTATTAGATATACACCCCCTCCGGCATTAGTCATCTTAATTAATAACTACTACCCGGCGCAAAGCTATATTCCCATGGATAGGAAAAAAACACGGTAACATAGGAATAAAAGACTAGGCCTAGCCTAGCGACCTACCTAATCATAAGAAAGGTAATACCTACTATAGTTAGTTAGGGCGTTATTAAGAGCCGGTACTAATATAATAATAAAAGCCTAATATAAGGATAAGAAGTAAGTTTATCACCTAATGGGATTCGAGGACTTAGACTAGGCTAGGTTAGGTTAGTAATAGGGTCTAGTTAGGGAGCTAATCACAGGAGGTTTTCTTATATACATAGTAGCCAATACTAGAGGAGGCCTGAGCCTGTGGAGCATATATATGGCTATATATATAGTTCTTCCTAGTTAAACACTAATATTATTATTATTATTATACACCCGCATTCAAATCTCATGCACGCATCAAGCAGGTTGTTGTGTTTAGGCTCAGCTATCATACTATAAATAGTACACGTATCGTGGCATGACAGTAGAGCGTTAGAGGAGGTTCACAAGATCAGGCCATCAAAGCTTAATGGATTCGGAAGATTTTCCTTTACTGATCAAACGTCTGTGTGGACCATTGTTTACGTGCCGCGGTGCAGCACAACAACGCCGACGGCAGCAAATATTTTCGCGATCTCTTGTTGTAACTCTACTCAGATCGTAATACGAGCATTACTTCGGCTAGCCTAATCTCGTCTGTTCCTACAACGTACAAGCCATGATAGCCAATCAGATGCTACTCAACATCGATCCGATTGCAACTCTGGTACTATCTGTCAATGGCTGCCAACAAAACCATAACAAGCCAACCTGCTATTGCATAGCATCCAAATGAGCCATCTAGAGCTAGCCTTCGTCTTTTTCCCAGACCTTCAATACTACACAGCGTACGACAGTTGTTCGAGAGGTGAAACAAGCCAAAGAGTTTGGGGCTCTGTGCGATCATGTATGAGTCAGAGCCCAGAGTCGCAGTATTCCAGCTCAGGTGGTGCACAGCCTTATGCCTGACTCCTCTCTGTGAAGCGCACGACTATCGGTGCCTTCCACCACATTATATGGCAATGACTGGCTCTCTCCCAATCGAGCTCCTTGTTGATGAGCTCCAAGTCATATCTAAACATGATTTTGGCCATCAGGAGCGACATCTGGACATATGCAAAGCTGCAGACGTGATCAGCACGTCATATCCATTCAGTATCCCAAGCAAGACGTCCGAATAGTGACTCACTTGCGACCCACACACGCACGCAGTCCCAGCGAAAACGGCTGGCTTGCCTCCTTTATATCGGCACAGTCTGGATCCGTCCAACGTTCTGGCTTGAACTTTTCAGGCTCATGAAAGTATGCTGCGTCATGCGTGACAGTCCAGGCGGAGGTATATACTTCAGTCTATGCTATCAAGTCAGTTGTATGATCTTGGTTCGATTGAAGTGTGATTATATGCTGACTCCTGCGGGAACGTAAATCCCGTCGATCTCCTGTCCAGCACTTATACGAGGAAATCCCTGGCTGCCGGGCGGATGAATGCGTAAACCTTCATTAATGCAAGCTTGAAGATATGGTAACTTTAGAGCCGAGCTGGAGTCGATGGCTTGATAAGAGGTGTATGCGGTGCGAACCTCATGCTGCAGCTTTTGCAGAGCTCTTGGGGTTTTGAGAAGGTAATATGTTGTTGCTGCCATGCATGTAGAAACAGTTTCGCCACCAGCGATGCTAGACTATCTATTAACTGTGGAGTTTCCCGGGTATGTATGGAGACGTACATGAGTGTGGAGGCGTGAGCGGTCATCTCCTCGAGAGATACCTCGCCGCTGCGGACCTTGTCGGTGATGTTAGTGAGAAAGTCTTGGCGATTGTCTGCACCTTCAAGACGACTGGTTCAGAGTCAATTCTCGGGAGTGTGGAAGAGAGTATTGGATGGAGAACCTACCGCTGAACTTTAGCTCGACTGTGTCCAGAGTGTTTTTTGCGAATTTTTACTGTGAGTCGTGGTAGGAGATATCTTCCAAGGATCTCTAAGAGCTTAATACGACGTAGATTATCAACGAGCGTGATCTCAAGGAGGTGCTCCAAGATGAGGTCGATCCAAAAATGGTGCTTCTCTGTTGCACAAGCTCGTCAGTAAACTTGAAGCCAGAAGGATCTTCTTTCTTACCCTCTCTCACACATCCAAAGCTTTCTCCAAAGGCCATTTCTCCTAGAATGTCGAAAGATACCATCTCATACCACTTCGTGACGTTCAGCCCATTGGTCAAACTCAGTGGACCGATCTTTGCTACAAACTCATCAATGCATCTCTGAATAATTGGCTCTTGTGCATTTAAAGCCTTAAGCGAAAAAGCCGGTGTCAGGTTCTTCTTCTTCTGGGCGTGGACCTTTGGATCACGTTCACTGCCTATGCAGCCAGTTTTGAAGCCAGCGCCGTATATGTCGTAGAATTCACCCTTTATCAGTTGGGGCTTTCCAATGGCTGGGAAGCCATATATAGACTTCCACGATCCGGCAGACGCAAAAGACAATTCATTTGGGGATACTCGGAACACTGCCCCTATGGTAGCTGTCAGTACGGTATCTAGACTAAGTGTAGATCAGTGTGAGTAGATACCATGCTTCTGGTGCATTCGTTGTATGCCTCGATGTGACCGGCCTCGGGTCGTGTGGTATATTCTCCATAACTATGGTGTTTGTGTTGGCCGCAGCATTTGTCGGTATGCTTGGTATGACTATTGGCGAATGGGTATATAGCTTACCAGAGAGGCTCGGCCAAGAAATGGTCCGGGTATGTGAGACAGTGGATGGAAGTACAGATTGTACACAGCATGGGTGACAGTGTAGATGATAAGCTGTTTTCAGTGTCAGGCAGTCGAAATTCGGCGAGGCTCATGGTATGGGCTTACTGTAGAAATGATCATATGCATAATATATGGCTGAAAGTGGATTCTGAGAAGGGTTTGCAGCGATGTAAGATCAGTCAGCGGTATACTTAGAGAGTCTTGAACTTCACGCCATCGAGGTAACATTTTGAAGATGGACAGTATGGTAAGTTAGCCTAATCTAGCGATAATGTTGATCCACCTTGCAAGAAAGGATGGCCATGTAGCAGCATATACCTCTAACTTGAGCACTCACCAGCTCCATCTTCGGATTCAATGAATGAATCTTCCCCTTCAGGCGATTGGCATGAACATGTCTCGCCATATTATTCGGATGTCTGCTTTCGCTCAAAGCCAGCGTGTGATGAACGAGGCTGCATGCATGACTAGTTCAAGAGACACTTGATTGAGGGGACTAGCTGGAAGAATAGACATTTAAGCGAGGGCGCATCCGCAAGCATAGATAATCTAGCCACTTCCATAGGGTATTCACGACGCCAAAACACGATGAAGACGGCTTACCGGTCGGGAACGGGATCGGCACCTACGATAGCCAGAGTATTTACCTCAAGCCAACGCCATGGATAACCACTGACTGTACTAGCCTTGTCAAGTGGCGTCTACTGTCCAACATTCCACGTATTCACTGCTGCGCGGTGACTTATGGGCCTAGTGACTATCGCTGTCGTCTCTGTTGTGTTGTGACTACTATCGAATTGTGATATGCCAGGCTGGGGCGAGCCTTGGGCTGAGCTGCACCATACGTATCGCAGGCTTCTATGCATATTGCGGCTGACGACTTTTTGCCACGGAGTAATAGATACCCAACAGTCAGCAAATCTTGAGGGCTACCGTACCGAATTTATGTCCAAGTTGTGTGGAATCTAGGCGATTATTAGGCTTCACATCCATACACGCTGTATCGTACACTTTATAATAACCCTCTTAGCCCAAATCTGGCGGTCTCTTCAATTCTCTTATAGAGAAGACGTGGTGGCGTACCTACTCGTTTCCTATCTTGGCAAAGCAGCATGTGGATTTCGATAGAACAACTTACTATACTAGACGGTTGACTCCACACCCTTAGCTTGATCCTCTACCTCACCATGTTCGGTACATGGAGATATGATCCGACAGACAACAAGCTAATAGGCATCCAAGATTCTAGCGTCAAAGCAAAGACATGGAATCGTGGCAAACTAAATTCTGCTTGTAAGGCATGCAAGGATAAGAAGGTTAGCTTTTGTATATCCAGAAATTTTTGCGCAAACCCTCCATTATTCCCCTACTTGATCTCTCAATACTTGCTGACCAGGCTCCTGCGCTTTTTAGTTACGCTGCACAGCGCAGAGGACTGGCTGCGACAGATGCAAGGCGAACGGAACTACTTGCATCTATGTCCCACGTCGAGCTTCGTCAAGAGCAACTACAAATCCGCATCGAGCAGAGGGTGAAAGTCATGGTGGACGTGAGAAAACAGTAGAGAAAGCCGATAGCAGATACCAGAGTCGGAGCAGCTCTAGTCCAGTCGGTGATCCTTCAGAGTCAGAACAGCTCAATGGCGAATCAAGTACCCTCGCATCTGGGATGTCAATGTCTCCAGCTCCGAGTCTTGATTCCTTGCACTTTCTACAAGAAGCAATCCTTCCCAGTGGAAGTCTCGATATATTTGAAGTAGCGATGCAGCCAGACTACAGCTTGGGGGGCGGGGGCCTGGAATTCGAGCTGTCTGATGACAATAATAATGAGGACAACGATGACAACGACAATGGTAATGCCAATTGCAACAGCAACAGTATTAGCAACAGCAACAGCAGCAACAGCAACAGCAATGTTAATGGCTTCCATGTGTTCGATCAAGACCAAGACCTCCTATTGTCAACCGAACAAGATCTTGACAGTAAGTTCAATATGCTTTCGATCGCAATTTACAACATGACATTCCTTTTGCTGATATTCTTCCGATTACAGGCCTAGGGTTTCCTTTACCAACCCCCAGTGATTCTACTAGCCCGCCCCGCTCCCGTACCGAGCGCCAACCACCGGCGCTAGCACTAGCTCCGGAGCCAGCTCCGGCACACTTATCCCTGGGCCCTGACCCTTTTACTTTCACTGGGAGCCCGCGTCCACGTCCGTCACACCATCGGCGGAACACCACTACAAACATCAAGGTCGCTACCTGCCCCTGCTCTTGTCTGCAGAACCTGGCTGCACTCCTAGAACGACTTATGCTTATGACCTCTGGCATATCCACACCACAAACCCAATCGCTCGATGTCCAACTTGCCATCCATAAAGCAGCTTTAGCCCGCTGTGATGCAGTCCTCTGCTGCACTTTATGTGACACACGCTCTGAAAACACCATGCTGTTAATCACGGTCTGTGAGCGCATTGTGGACATGTGTGCTAACATTGTTGATACCTACCACCTTCACCTCGATGCTGATCAAAGTGCCACTGCTTCGCTGGACTCGCTGCTACAAAACTCAGGTGCATCGGCACCTTCCATACCAGAGTCGGCTTCTTCGTCTAATACACTAGTCTCAGGTCCAGTTAGTCCTCTGTCTGTGGGGTCTTTTCAGATCTCGTCGATGAATGAGTGGGCAGCGGTCATAAGGACCATCATCAGGCTTCAATTGCAGAGAATGGGGTCGCTACTTGGGCGTATGAAGTCTCTATCGACTGGAGAAGTGCAGGATGTACATTCAGATATGCTGAAGAAGCTTCGTGATAGGGTTCGGTCACTCTTACATGTAGCTGGAGGAGGCGACTTGGACTGAGACACCGGACTTGCGTTCCTTTAGGGGACCTCTAAGACTTTTTGTCTTTTAGGTTCTCTTAACCAAAGGAGCAAGATGATACTCCATGGATGGTACATGATTAGACGCTAGGGCTTCGAAGTATAAGTAGTCCGATTCACTACGATCATATTGTCGTCTGCAAGTGACTTGTACAGACAGTCGTGCTTTGATTCTACAAGCGTGGCTTGACGATGCATATGCAAATGACACATCGCCTCGGAAATAGTACAGGGTAAGATTTGGGCAGGCTAGCTCAACGTTGAACGTGTATAGGTCTGCTCATACGTCGAACTATCACACCAGCACACAGCTCGTGTTTGGGGCCGCGGATACATGACTAATCACCCTCCATGCTAGTCTCAGAGGCAGCTATCTCAACGGGAATGGCTTACCAAGTAGCCTATTCAAGGTACCATCTGGGTCGTACTTTCTTTGAATGTCCTTCAAGCGCTTCAAACTTGACCCATCCTTTCCATACGTTGGATAGGGATCCTGGCCCGGCGAGGCGTCGTTCAGATAAATGTACGGATAGTCCAGGCCCAGCTTTTTGGTCTGCGCGAGGATAGATTTCCCAGCCTTACGAGAAAATTCCAAGACCTTCGCGTCATCGGCCGGGTTCGTCCACGATGTAGAAATGAGTCCGGCGATGAATGTTCCCTTGCCAGGATCCAGGTCAATTGGATTGCCACCCGCAGCGCGAGATGCCTCAAGCCAGGCCTTTGAGACTGGCTGATATGTGAGCGTGATAGCGCAATTGGTTACATCCTTTAGCCCAGTCAGTGAGGCTGTGATGACGGTCTCGTTAACGAGGGCGAAGGTCCGCGCATCAGCCTTAAAGGAGACCGAGTAAAACAGCTGTCGTAGGTTGCGGGATGCGAACTCAGGAGTGTTAAGGGCATTGGCCAGAAACGTCCAGCTATCTCTTGGGCCAAAATCGTGGACTAGGCTTGGTGCGTTGATGGCGGTGAAGTTCTCAAAGGATTTGGGAGAAACATCTCTGCCGGAACGGAAACCCAGGAATATAGACTCGACAACTTCATCGGATGGGGTTGCGGCGATGATCATACTGATGGCTGCATCGGCGTCTTCTACGCCGCCTCCTGGTGCCATATATGAAACGGCAGCCTGAAAGAACGCAGGAAGGGATTCGCGCTTCCAGATAGCTGCACCAGCCCATGCAGGGCCTGCGGTGAATGTCTGTACATCGAAACGAGTTACAATACCAAAATTGTTGGAACCACCCTTGAGAGCCCAGAAAAGGTCGGGATAGGCGGTCTTTGTCGCGTATACAACACGGCTGTCTGGTAGCACGACTTCATATCCTACAACACCATCAGCAGCCCACCCCTTGCGAGAAGCAAAATAGCCGATGCCACCGCCTAGGAGCACACCACCAACGCCCACAGAGCCATAGCGACCGCCGTTGACAGCAAGACCATACGGGGCGATCCAGTTGTATACATCAGACCAAACCTGGCCGGGCCCTATGCGAGCGATGGATTTGTCGGGACTCAACTCGCGGCCGTTCAAAGCTGACAGGCTCACCAAAATACTGTCGTCACTTTCTTGTGCCCCGGGAACTGGCATGTGACCCCCAGCCCGAACAGTGAAGGGGACACGAGCCCCTCGCATGATTCGAAGACCATCAGCAAGATGGCGGGCTGAGCGTGGTAAAAAGACGCACTTCGGCTCCGCAAGGCAGGTCTGTGACCACACAACTAACAGACGTTGTCAGCATGTGCGAACATGAGCATAAGATAGATAATGACACACGCGCTGTCTGATTGTGGTAAATCTGCGAATCTTCCTCGAAGAGCGCGTCTGGTTGCAGACTAGCTAATGACTTGCATGCAATCTCACTGCCAACTGGACCTGCAGACGAACGATCTGCAAGTGTAGACACTGCGGTAGGTATCGCAACAGCGGACGATTCAAATAAGCTTATAACGCCTACTAAGAGAGAAAGGAACGTCTTCATGGCTGGCGATGAGAAAGAAACACCCTGTGAGTCAATCTTAGCTTATAACTTACAAGGGTCGAATCTCTACAAAGTGCCATTCGGTCGAAGTAGGATCGGATCGGGTCGAATCGAATCGAGTCCTTGTAGGACCTTGCCGCGCGGCAACCTGTCACCACATGGCAGAGACTGTGCAAAGTCTGGACTGAGTGGCAGGAGAATCCTAACGGAAGTTTGTGAAATTTCCGTTTCGGGACGTCCGACGGAAAGGGAAGTATTTGACGATTTGATAGACAGAAGCTTTAGCATTTAGCCCGGGTAATTTGCGGGTTTCAATGCCTGCTCCGAGTGATAACGAGGATGCCACATCGGTGTGCCGAAAGAAGTCCTTTTGGATCAAGCTTATGTTATAGAAACGTTATTATGGCTGACGGATGGTTTGTTGAACTGCATCGGGACGCCATGTAGAGTAGCTGCATGACCAAAAATCCTTCGCCTCAAAAGGAAATCCGGTCAGTTCATTAGAACCAATACAGATGGCCGAGCATATTTTAGTCCGTTAAAAGTAACTCAGATGATATTTGGTCAATGAGGACTAACACATACGGCTGACGGACCAATGTGCCCGAGAGTTTCGCTTCCGCCGTTCTTTGTCCCGCATGAGGGCGCTAGGGGCGGCGTAGCTGCATGACTGACTTATCTTCAGCTGAAAGGGCCTCGAATGTCATCCGTGGCATTAGGTCGGCATCCCAGCATTGGCCTTCAACGGCAGTCCGACAAGCTCTCCGATAGCAGCACGCAGCATACCAACATGGCTACCGCCTTCAATCCCAAGACTGACATCCCCGACCTAACCGGCAAGGTCATCTTCATTACCGGAGGTAACACTGAGAGAATTCAAGGCCCTCATAGTCAAGGAGGTGTTGACAAAGGCTTTCAGGTACCGCGGGTTTAGGAGCTGAGGCTACCTACCAATTAGCCGTGCACAACCCAGCTCGAATTTATATCAGCGGCCGGAATGCAAAAAGAGCTGCTGTCGTCATTAAAAAGGTAGAAGAGCTTGGCTCTAAAAGTACGGTCCACTTCATTGAGCTCGATCAAGGCAAAGTGTCCAGTGTAAAAGCAGCCACAGAGCGCTTCGTCGCTCAGGAGTCGCAGCTCGACATTCTGATCGCCAATGGCGGTATCATGGCTGTTCCGGCTGGTCTTTCAAGCGATGGCTACGAGGTGCAATTCGGCGTCAATCATATGGGCCACGCCATGCTCGTCAAGCATCTCCTGCCACTCCTACAGCGTACAGCGGAGAAGCCAGGCTCAGATGTGCGAATCATCTTCCTCACATCCCTCGGATTCCAATTCGCACGTAAAGGTATTGCATATGACACCCTCAAAACAACACAAGATGCCGCGGTCCTAGGGCTCTGGATCAGGTATGGCCAGAGCAAGCTTGCAAACATCTGGTACGCGCGAGAGCTCGCGAAACGGTATCCGTCCATCACAAGCATCTCAGTCCATCCTGGAGTTACCAAAACCGACTTGGTGGGACAACTATCTCTTGCAAACCGCCTCTTTGTCTATGCGACCAACATAGGTAGTATGGTCGAGCCGCACGAAGGCGCATACAACATGTGTTGGGCCGTGGGAGTGGACAAGGCCAAGCTGCAGAATGGGCATATGTACGAACCAGTGGGAAAAGCCACAAAACGATTGGATGCGAAGCCTTTTAATGACGACGAGGCGGCCGAGAAGCTGTGGACGTGGACTGAGAGGGAATTGGGGGCTTCTTAACTGTGTGAGTGAACGTTGGAATGGGACGCATTGATATTAGGTAATTACTAGCCTTGGTCTCGAGGTTTTCAGTGGAGGATTTGTCAGCTAGCGCCTCGCCACCTATCTTACCGCCTTAGCGTAGATAATTATACTAATTAATTAAACATTCGACAACGCTTCATCCACTCGCGGATACAGATTTAATGACTGCTCGATTATGCACATCGCACGTGTTACTCTGCCCCATTCAACTGCGCATGCGGAGTCAGATAAACCTTGACGTCTTCTGGTGGCGTCAAAGTGACTGGGCTACCTCCTGCTCGCAATCTCAACATCTTCTCGACTTCCGCACCATCAAGGTCCTTAGCCAATCGCAACGTATGCTGTTCCAACAGGCACGAGAAAAAGGCAATGAATTCCACCTGTGCAAAGCGCTTCCCGAGGCATGCCCTTGGGCCTTCGTTGAAGGTCATGAATGAGCCGCGCTGGTGACTAGGGATGGTGTTTGTACCTGCCTCCACCTCTGCGAGATGCTGAGCAGATGGGTTATTCGGGTCGAACGCATTTGGGCTACTGCAAAGCCACCTACGAGGATCTATGACGGCTGGCGATGGCCAATGCGTCGTGTTGTAGTGTATCCCCGTGATGTTGATCACAACCCCTGTGCCTGGAGGTAGTGTTGCGCCGTTGAGAACTTCCGATGTGGTCGGAGGTGTGACACGACCGATAGGTATGACGATGGGGAAGACCCGCATCACCTCGTACATGAACGCCAGTAAGTAGCGGAACTTGGGGAGGTCATGGTCGAAGCAGAGACTTTTGCGCCCTGCAGTACGCGCCATGGCGTGTATACGGATGTTCTCTGCAATGACAGCGTCCTGAATGTGTGGATGAAGCGTGAGGATCAAAGAGCTGTATAGGATAGTGTTTGCTGTAGTGTCGTAGCCTTGCGAATGTGAGTTGTAATCAGGTGATTGCACGAGAAAGTTCGAGACTTACCTGCAAGCAGGAAAATAAAGACGTTTCCTTTGATCTCTTCATCCGTTAAGCTCAATCTTCCTCCTGGTCCTTTCATAATTTGTTTCTCTCTCCCGCTTGAGTCATTTTCCTTCAAAACAGCAGTCAGGAGGTTTCCCTTCGCTAGCCCGTCGTCCCTTTGTCCATTGTTCATTCTGCGTTTCTCCTCTTCCAGAAGTTCGTTCATATACTTCTCATACTCCGAGTAGGCCTCGTAAACATGTTTCCAAGGTCCATATCTGAGGATGAGCTTTGGAATTAAGAGAATCAGTGGTAAGTTCATCACAACCCCGTATATCGCTTTAACTAGTGTAAGGCTATGGCCAGCCGGTATAGCATTCGCGTCATCAGTCCATTCTGCCTGCTGCCCGAAGGCAACACAGGACATAACATTGACAGTGAGCAAGTAGATGTCCGATTTCAGGCTCCGAGATCCATGTTCCGCCCACGACGTTATCAGCATATGAGTCTGACGCATCGTTTCGTCCCAGACCAGTCGATTAACTGCCTCCCCAAAAGGAGGTAGCGTGATACGAATATGGAACCTCCAAATGTCACCTTCTGTGGATACCACGTTCGGACCGAAAGGCTCTAGCATTTCTATGGAACATCAGTCGTCATCACTACCCTAGCCATCTGAGAACACACTCATCTTCTCTGCCGGTTTGATGAAACTTTTTCGCTTCTGGGCGACCTGCATCGCAACCTGGGCATTCCCTACGTAGCAGATGATCCCACCAGGAGATACAACTAGAAATACGTCGCCATACTCGGCGTGTGCTCGCCCTTTGTCTTCGTACATCCATTCACGTATCATGAAGCGTGCCCAGCGTGGCCAACCATCGCCTCTCATGAGGTAAGAGCCCAGCGCCCATCGCAGGATGGGATCAGTCAAGAATGATATGGTCTGGAGTTCGATGACGGGAGAATACGTGTATGGAAGACCAGTCGCTTTTGCCTTCTGCACGAATTCATAGAAGAAGTACAAAGTACGGATGGCTTGCACGATGACAATTAGCAAGACGATGTTGATGTACGAGAACATGATGCTGTTGCGAAGATATCTGGTGATGACCTCAGCGATAAGAATGAGTTTGGTCAGCTAGACTGACCATTATTCCAGGACTAAAGGACACCCAAACACACATTCCCCGAAAGCGTTGCAGGACTCGGAAGTTCCGATGAGGGTTAGTCCGAGTGGCGGATGATTATCGGGCAGTCTCCGCTTACTCTCAAACAGGTCATGTAGTGATAGTTCCAGCCAACAACTCGGGCCGATCTCGCTCCATGAAGGAGTATAGCTTTCAATTGAGGTGGTAGCAAAGGCTTGCCCCAAGGTAGCCATCGAAAGATTGTTGCAGACGTTTTACTTACATACACACAGACAGATTGGTTCCAAGTATACTATGTTCTGCAAAATCTCGAAGCTTTAAAAGATAGTGGTGACGTTATTCAAATCTATAAGCACATACTCCCGGGTCCTCACACTAATGGCAGACGACTTTAGCATACTTCGTAAAAAGTGCATCCTTCTCTAAACGTAACATCTCTTCCTTCGGCAAAGACATAGAGACCTCAAACCCGCCGCCTTTTTGTAGTGGGAGTACAACACAGCGCCTGCACACACCATCGAACTCTCTTCTAGGTACGCGCAGCAAGTCTGGTTGGCCACCGTTGGCAAAGATGTCACCAAAGTCGAGGTCGAATAAGCTCCATGCTATCCACGACGTGATACAAATTTCAGGAGGAATGAATGAAGCGAAAGGGAACGTGACTTTCGTGTAGTCTGATATCGCAGTAGCGAGTCCATACGCAGCATGTAACCGCTCCTTCGTGATATCATCAGCAGATTTCCGTATGGCCATTGTAATCGTTGAGAGGGGGGTTTCCGGGTTCACGAGTGTTGACAAAGCCATCCGTGTTGTCACAATAAATATCAGGGTACCTAGATACGTCCACGGAAGCGAGGATGAGAAGTCTGCGCGGCCATCCATTGTGGTGTCCAGGATAGCATGTACTTCTTGCTGGCTCTGGGGATGCGGGTACCGCGCTGCTATAATTCCTCTCCACAGGACCGCCATAAGGGCATCGTTGGCGCTGATGGAGCCGCGGGCACTGCTTCTCGGACACGATGACTCTACGCTCGCATCTTTCTTCAATGCAATGAACGAGCTTTGAGAGAAATAGAAGACTGTTGCACGCATCTCGGGGGCATCTTGGACGGCGTGTTCAGTTTCTGATGGTAGAGTGAATTCGGCCTGATCCGTATTCAACGGGTTGAGGCCTATGAGCCGCCAAAGATCCTCTGTTGACTTGTTCCCATGCTCTTCGTCGAGATCTATGTCTACATTGCCCTCAAGCTTCCAGTAGTTGGTCAAAAGATCCGTCCGATGGCTTTCTGCAGCAAGCTCAAATGATGGTCCAGTGTCCTGCAGATTTTGTAACTGCCGAACGTGTTGAGACCAGAGTTTCATAACCCACATCCCGCTCGTACCATCAATGGCCGAATGAAACATACCAATCGACAGTAGTATCCCTCCTGCTAGGATGTTGGCTTGTGCCACAAAAGTCGGAGCGCCAGCATCGAGATCAGGGGTAAAGGCTGGAGGGAAAAGGACGTTGCCGTCCATGGAGTCCTGGGGCATACCGGCGTCGATCAGATCATCATAATCCCACGAATCACTGATATTGTTCAAAACGATATTCGGCACCCAATGGAAGTTTGTTTCAAGCTCCAAGCGCCCTTTGGCTGAGTCTGTGGCGCTCGGCTTCTTCTCAAAGATCTTCGAGGTCAGAACCGGCAAACTCTTACACGTTCTCTCCAAACCCTTCTGGAGTGTATCGCATACGTAGTACGGGTCGCTATTGGGTTTTGTTCGAAAGCAAAAGATCAATCTGGCGTAGAATCGTGGCATAACATTGTCCATTGGACTAAGGGCTATTCGGGTAGATGGGGACATGGTGGAGTGATAGTTTGTAACGTCACACAAGAGCTCCAAAATACCTAGAGGAGGATCGTGCAATAAATATGTTGCTCTAGTACTATATCTCATGGTTCTGGCTGCGGAGTGTGGTATCTATGCGGCAGGAATATGTCCTTGTACTCGGAAGTCCTCTTGCAGAAATCGAAGGATTGCCCGACTCCACATCCATAGTGTTGTGCTAACCAATCAGGGTATTGTGCTCAATGCATCGCAATCGTCTTGCCATTCTCTATCACGAGTACATTCATATTTGGGAATAATCTAATTCATCACACGAACGAATACGCGTTTGACTCTGTATCTCCGTCGATCCCACACCGAAACAGCACCCAGCCCCAATCCACTCCTCGCATCTTTCCACCAAATCGGAGATCCGCCTATTCAGGCTTAAGATATCTATGAGTGGTCTTACTCCACTGCTCATTACCACTCATTTGATACTCTAGTCCCTTCATGTAAGCTCTAAGCTCGGGATTGCCCTTCTTGGGATCGCCCCCGATCTGTGTCACAACACTGATGAAACGTAGTTCCCACTCTCTGCAGAGCCTGAGCAATATCCTCTTCGCTGCGTTGGTACTGATGTCTGCTTCTTCTGCCAATATTTGCACGGAGTTACAAAGGATTCCCCCTTCCTCGTGTGCAGTTTTAGAAGCAAGTACCTCCTTCTCAAAGGACCAAATGTCGTTCATAATAGATAAATGCTTGGAGCATAGGTCATCAGCCGGGCGGGCGTTATTGAGGTCTTCTTTAGTCACTTGCAGTTTCATGGAGAAGCGCATAAGGGCTCCGAGGAGGCTGATGACACACGTTAGATGGTGATGAGATAGTACTCAGCAGGTCACGTACGCTTTACCAACATCCTTCTCTCGGTAGACATAATACTCGCCCATGCTTAGGTGTTTTGCGCGAGTCCGGTCTACCTGGGCCCTCATAAAAGTGAAGACTGGCTCGAGGATGTCGTTCGCCATATGATGATCGTGGTTCCGCATGCTCTCCCATAAGTCATAGAACTGTGCACGTCAGCGATAAGTAAGCTCAGCCTTTTGTTCTAGAGTTTGAATATCATACTATGTACTCAACTGGGATAGTTCTGTCAGGTAGTTTATCTCCTTTAGCTATAGAGATCAGATTTTCGTTATAGGCGGAGCCTTCATCAAATGACATGAACTCAAGTAGATCTACTGCAAGTCAGCTACGGTGTCTATTGTGTAGTGTATGAAGTGTACCGTCAGTGAGAAACAAAATAGTCAGCAAACGACAAGCGAAATGAATTCTGTCATCTAACGCTAGTGGAAAGTAAAGACAAGTGACTCGGGAGAATCCTGCTGCAACAAACTTCTTACGGGACTTTTCGGTAGGGAATGGCCAGTGTAAGAGGAAGTAATTATTGACTTCCTTAGATATCTGTTCAACCAAGGGATGGCAGAGGTAGCCAAAGTTAGACGGGGGCTCGTCCAGGACCACGGCTGAAGTGTAAGCAAGACTGTGGTCTTCATACCTCCAGAATACCTGGCTTATTAAGGAGAGTACGCGACTCAGTACACTGTTATTGACACTCATTGTTGTCCAAAGTATGTCTCTGGGGATATTCGAAGGGTTCTTAAGAGACAGACGTCGTGACAATATGCAGGGGAAGTGATTTCTGACTTGAGTATTAGAGCCCATAGCGCTGAGAATTTGTCCACAAAGCGTGAACACCTCCGTAGGAAGTAAACTGTGGTTCCGATTAGGGACGAACCGCCGGAAGTAGACCTGTTCGTCAGTACTACACGTGGGCACAGACCTTTCGTGACAGGTACTCCATTTCTGGACATCCGAGAACTCCGTTGTTGTCTTCGGCTAGAGCTTCGGTTGATCAAGCAGGAGTTTATGGCCAATAGGGTCAATAGAAATCACACTGCCGGATGCAAAAAACGAGAAATCGTCCTAGTTTAGATGTATGTGAAGTTCGCGTAGATAGATCAATGAATGATTGCAAATGCCTCTGTGCGAGTAGACATGGATACCATTATGCCAAATTCCTCGAGCCCCAGGGAGGCACTTACATTTCATGATACCTGGTTCACATGGCTATTATTCACCATCGGGTTTATACCAATCAGTACATACTTTGTTACAAACGTGCTATCTTTGCTCGCTCTACAAACCCCAAAAAGTATCAAAGATCCTCCACTGCTGCCCTATTGGATTCCGTTCATAGGAAACGCGTTCACTTTGCTGTACGATGTTGGGGGACTCGCTAACATGATCAAGTGAGTGAACCATCATTGCAGAAATATGACACTTCGATTCCCTGCTGACCATCCCAACTTGCAGAAAGAGATATGGCGAATCCACACCGGTTTTGGTAACTCTAGGACCGATCAAAGGATACGTGGTGTCTAAGCCTGAGCATTTTGCGACGTTACTCAAGTCATCTGCAAGAACCCTCACCCCAAAGCCTCTCATTGCTCTGGTAATGGAGAATGTGTTTGGTACCCCAAAAGACGCCATACATATCTATCGCAATGACAACTCCGGTGTTGCACCAAATCCAATCCCTGGCACTAATGTCAAACATAGAGTCTTCTACCATCAGCACTTATCCGCTCATCGATTTCTAACGGGTCATAATCTCAAGAGAATGACGGAACGATTCGTGGATTTCCTGAGTGAAGAATGCTACCAGGACCGAAGTATTGGTGAGGACTGGATAGATATGCCTGATCTCTTCGATTTTTGGAAGACTCGTGTCCTCTGTGCAGCTGTAAAAGCCTTGTTCGGAACCTGGATCCTTAAACTAAATCCTTCATTTCAAGAAGATTTTTGGACCTATGTCAACGCTACGCCAACTCTTATGAAAGGCATTCCTCGATTTCTAGCACCAGGAGCTTATGCCGCACGCGATCGTGTTTTCGAAAGTATCAAAATATGGCACCGATATGCCAGTGAGCACTCTGATTACAAGGACAATGGACCAGAAAGTAAGGAATGGGACGAGTACTGGGGTTCGTCTTGGCTCAAGGTCCGCCAGCAATTTGCGCGAAACACAGGAGAGATGAGCGAAGATGCCATAGCCGCCGAAGACACGGCGCTTCTGATTGCGTAAGTATCTCATTCGGACAGCTCGGTCGGCACTGATAAGCTGACCTGTTCAGTGCAAACGCAAATGCTATTTTCAGTGCAATATGGTTCCTCTTGGCAATTTACACCGATCCTGCGCTCGAAAAGATGGTCAATTACGAGGTCCAAAATAGCATAACTCAGGACACCGCCGGAGCTAACAAGCCTCTAGCATTGGATATTACTGGAATAATTGATTCTCCACTATTGCAATCAATCTATGCAGAAGTTCTGCGCATGCGTGTTGCGCTGGTCTTGAACAGGACGCCCGACAAGGCGGATTACGAGCTGGGAGGGTGGAAGTTTCGGAAGGGCCGGTCCATCACTTTCAGTACCCAAGTAGCTGCGCATAACGAGAAGGCCTGGAGTGTGGATAAGCCGCAGAGAGTGCAGAGACCACTGAGTCAGTTTTGGGCAGAAAGGTTTCTCACATCCACGGGAAATGGCTCGGCAGAAAAACAGTTCTCCACGGATGGATTGGCCGGCGCTTGGATTCCCTATGGGGGCGGTGTTTTCATGTGCCCAGGAAGGCACTTTGCAAAACAGGAAATAATGGGCAGTGTGGCAGCTTTCTCTGCTTATTATGACTTACTTATCCCCAATAGAGAGGCTGGGTGGATGCCCAAGGAGGACAAGCGTTTCTATGGGCTGGGGGCTATGCCCCCTGGAGAGAAGATTCGCTTTCGTATCCGGAAGAAGTCTGGTGCGCCCATGGGACCCCCAAAACACAAGAATTCGAGGTTGAGAGGCAACTGGTTCTGTGATTAAGTAACCTTTCGCCAGAGCAGAAGATGACGAGACATGTGTATGGCGAGTGTTTACAATCAAGTAGTAGTAAGGATGACTAGAATATGATACCGATACATGTGGGAAGTTTCTGGGACAAGAACGTAATAAAGTTGATCGACGGAAGGAATTATTTAATCTAGCTGAGGTCTATCCATGATATACTTACTTAGCTAAGCAGCTATATCAATGAATAAGCACTGAATAAGCCGATTAGCTTAGCCCGTCTGTGGACAGATCACGTGTATAGTATTTCTTTTTGGCATTTATCCTAGGTAACTCCTATGAAACTACAGACCACTGGTCCTCTTCAATATTTCAAGCTTCGAAGCGTCCATCTACTTCATTCACGCTGACACTTCTTAGCAAGCCCCTCTCGTCCCGTTCACCAACTAGCGGAAGTCCGTAGCCGCCTGTTGCAGCCTCGTCAGCTCAAGGTTCGACCGACCAAACCAGAACGGACGCAGCTCAGCCAACGGCCCTTCCATCTCTGTGTACTGATCTCCGAGTGTGAGGATGACTCGCCCATTCCATCGTTCTTCCGCCAACGCATCTTTCTCGGTCTCCTTTCCGTAGGGTTCCACCCTCCTAGCCTGCTTTGCCGTCGCCGAAAAGACTAAAGCAAGACCAACAAAGTGAGCCGAGCTCACCGGCAAGCCCATCGCGATGATAGGGGCAGCAAGGTCCTGCGGAAGTAACTTTGTGATCGTCGCGGCGGGAGCAACACCATTGATGGTGATATTGTCTCCGGCGATGATAGATCTAAGAGCTCGAATCAATCCAATGAGCTTGCATGGGCGTCAGCAAATGCAAAATGGTACCGATCAATTTCAATCCTGCTCAATACATACTCCATGCTTGGCTCCTGCATAGACCGGTAATGACTGCTCCGGAGCGTACGCAGTCGCACTGGTAGTCAGGACGATACTTCCAGCAACACCATGCGCCTTCATAGAGCTCCAAGCAAGCTTGATGAGGTTGATTGGTCCTTTGAAGTTAACATCGAGTATTCGATTGCTAGGCTCCAGGAGATTTCCCTTATCGTCGAATGTATCTGCGAAATAATTCGTCTCCTCGGTCACACCAGCATTGGCGAACGCGTAGTCAATCCGCCCAATTTCAGCAAACTTGTCCCGCAGCTGTGCCCAGTCTGAAATATCGACGACATGGAATATTATGTTCAGATGGCTCTTATGTTCCTCGCTATCTGGTAGTGAGAGGTCTAGGACATGGACTGTAGCGCCCTTGGCCGCCATGATGCACGCAGCTGCATACCCAATACCGGACGCACCACCTGCAAGATTATTTACTTTGCAAATAACTCTCTCCAGTCTTTTACAGTAACTTACCTGTAATGAGGGCAACTCTATTACCTAATTCTGGTATCAAGGATTCCCTAATGTTGATCGAAGTCATGTTGAGTGGTTTGAAACGAAGACTTTATGAAGAAGTCTAACCTCACCCGTGGCAAGAGGTTACACACTCATCTGGGTTGCGCTACGCTAATTTATGATCCAATCGTGGATGGACCTAAACCGTTAAGTGACCTTCCGAGACCATTCCAAGGAGAGTGCCGCACATGTTTTCTCCGGAATGGCACAGATTTGGCCCGGGCACCATTTTGGGGTTCCCACCTCTGGGCCGGGAAGACGGTGTCTATTTTTGCACATACTGTAGTGATGGCTCTACAATACTAGCGGTATGGAAACAACGACATATGCCACCACTGAAGCTCAACATAGTTCTACAGACGACTGTCTCCCAACATGACTGATTAGCCCATATGACCGTCTCTCATGTTTGTTATTGGCTCTTTCCGAGCAACTAATACTTGATACACCGACCTCATGGCCTAGCTACAGCTCTCACTATCAACTTAGGCTTATTCCACAACGTTCTCATCCGCACATCCCTCTGCCAATCAACCTCCTCGTTGAGAAGTTCAAAGTCGTATTTCCAATGTAATTTTACCAACGTCGTCCGCAGTTCGACCCAAGCAAGACTAAGTTGACATATTAGCGGAGAAAAGGCAATACTGGGACTTAACCAAGATTTGCCTTACTTTCGACCAATACATGCTCTTGCCCCAAGTGAGAATGGCTGGCTGGCTTCCACGACATCGATCTCGTTCTTCCCTAGCCATCGTTCGGGTTTATACTCCAGTGGATCTGTGAAATTGCTTGGATCCAGGCTCGCGGCAAGTGGGTTGACTGACACAATTGTTCCCTCTGGCAGAAAGTGACCATCAACGGTGTCCCCACCACGAGGCACCACGCGCGGAAGGCCTAATGGCAGAGGGGGGAAGATTCGGAAAGACTCTCTGATCACCGCATCAAGATATCGCAACTTCGATGTTGACTGCGCAGTGATACTTTCGTATTTGTCGAAGGTCGACCGAATCTCTCGCTGAAGTGACTGTCGGACACTGGCATTCTTCAGGACATAGTAGAAGATGCATGTAAGTGCTGTTGCTGTTGTCTCACTCCCAGCAACTATGAAGTCTGAAGAATGCGCAGCAAGCTGAACATCGGATACTTCGACTGAATTGTGCCGCTCCAATATTCGTGTCATAAAGTCCTTACGTGTCGTACGTTTCGCAATTCGTCTATGGTGTGACGAACGTCAACAGCGCACTGCAATATGACAGTTGTTGGGCTACTTACTTCCTTACGAGGTCCAAAGCCATCCCTTCGTTCTTTTTCGTATCTTGAACGATCTTGGCCATTTTGCCTGGAAACAGTAATACAAACACCCTAGCAAATGTTGGCATTCGGCTGAAAGCATCGGCGAGTGCACCTTGTGTTAGCGCACCGAGCGTAATAGCGATCCAGGGATGGACATTGCCACTTTCCACCCCACCGAATGACTCTCCAAAAGCAAGATCCCCGATGATATCAAAAGTCATCATTTCGAATGCTTTACCAATGTCGAAACCATGAACGCCCTGCTTCCCAGTCATATCGACTAGCATGTCGACTGTTTTTGAGATCAAATGTTCTTGTTCGCTCAAAGAAGCATCTGAGAAGGCATGTGATAAGTATCTTCTCATCTTCCCATGAGCGATGGGGTCGCGCTCGCTCACGATGCTACCGCATTGATCAGCAAAGGGGCCGCCTTCGTAGAAACTGCTCTTAATGAAGGTCTGGTGTCCGGGACGGAAGTTATATATATCTTTCCAAGCCTGAGCACTGTTGAATGATAACTCGTTTGGCGCAGTTCGAACGACAGCACCGTATTTTCGATGCAGAGCCAAAAGTTTGTGGGGCTGTCGGCCGCCCATGTACCATAAAATATACGGAACATTGCTCAGAGCCGCTAACCTTGGACCAGGGAACTTCTTCAGAGGATGACGGTGAGATTTGTAAAGAGTATGTAAAGCCCATTGTACGACGTACTGGTCATATTAGAGACGCAGGAGTCAGCCATCTAACATGATACTCACACAAATGGCAAACAGCACAGACAGATCGAGTGCGAGACGCCCAGGCTTGACCTGTTCAAAAACATGTTGCGGATTGACACGAAACTGGCGCATAGCTAGCACCTGGCTGATTGAATGTAAATGTTCGAGAAGGAACAGCGTATTCGATTGTCACTGACGTGCTCCGCCTACATTCTATCTCTAACCGAGAAGATGCTCGATCGCCGGGAAGGATGCAGCAACGGAGGTGCTATATTAGGACACCCCACGCCCCCTAACCCTCGTAACGGATGTCTTGATCCATACAGCCGACAACAATCCGGCCTCACTTTACTACCCAATCAAGATATCGACTTCGGAATTATACGATTGGTCTTTGCTGACTGCGATATTGCTCACGGATGGTTTACTCTCGCCAATACTGCCCGTGGTATCCGATTGACTCCATCTACACCTACCGAAGGCGTGAGGAGGCGTCCCAGAGACGCATGAATGAAATTTTCTGATTCGTCTTCATAACACAACGCCCTCTTCCTCGTTCTACCATGTCGACTTTTCATTAAAGCCGCTCCGCTGTGCTTCCCGTCATTATTGCGAACACCCACCTCTCCATATATATTGCCATTCTTAGCTACTACTTGCGTTCTACGGGACCCCATGTGTCTTCATAATTTCATGACTTTGTGAATGATCATGCATTACAATGGCGCTCCAGTTGACAGCCAAGATGGTCTGAAGGCTAGCCTTGACGGGTTCAGCTCTACCTTAAGCAGGGCAACGGAAGAGCACACTCACAACCACAAGAATGGTGCAAGAAAAGAATCGCAAACCAATGGGTGGACAGATAGCACGAATGGGACCCCATGCGGGATGCCAAGTATTCCCATAGCGATAGTGGGGATGAGCTGTCGATTCTCTGGCGGAGCGTCGAACCCTCAGAAACTTTGGGATCTTGTGGCTCAAGGACGGTCAGCATGGTCAAAGATTCCTGCTTCCCGGTACAATAGCACGGCCTTTTATCACCCTCATCCGGAAAAGCTTGGCACGGTGAGCGCTCCGTGAACTACTAGTAGCCTTCACTGACGACTGCATAGTCAAACGTGGAGGGGGGATACTTCCTCGAGGAAGATGTCAGCTATTTTGATCTCTCGTTCTTCAGTTTCTCTGCTGAAGTTGCCGCTGTAATCGTCCTTCGACATGCCTTGAAACGTGAGCATAAGCTGAAGTTCATATAGTGCATGGACCCTCAAATCCGCATTCAGCTTGAGTTGGTATATGAAGCCCTGGAAGATGGTACGTCATGCGATAGATGACAAGACTCTTATGTAACTAATGGGTTTCAGCTGGCATACCATTGTCAAAGATTGCGGGAACCAATACCTCTTGTTTTGCTGGAACTTTCATCAGGGATTACCATGACCTCTTGATGAGAGATCCTGCAACCCTGCCTCGACATTTCACCACTGGTAACTTTACGGCCATGGTCGCCAACAGGATCTCCCACTTCTTCGATCTGCGTGGACCCAGCACCTCAGTTGACACGGGCTGCTCGACATCTCTCACAGCTTTGCACTTGGCATGTCAGACAATCCGCACGGGCGAATCTGACTGCTCAATTGTCGGTGGCGCTTGCGTGATGTCAAATCCAGATATGTTTTGTCAACTTTCAAGCCTCGGATTCATCGGCATAGATGGTAAATCGTATTCTTTTGACCACCGTGCACAGGGTTATGGTCGTGGAGAGGGTGTCGCCACCTTGGTCTTGAAGAGATTGGATGATGCAATTAGAGACCGTGACCCAATAAGAGCGGTGATTCGAGAAACTGGTCTCAATCAGGATGGCAAAACGCCGACCCTGACATCCCCTTCCGGGGAGGCTCAAGAATCCTTAATGAGGGACTGCTATCGGCGAGCCGGGCTCAATCCCCTCGATACAACTTATGTAGAAACACACGGTACCGGCACGAAGAAAGGTGATCCTGTAAGTGATGATCCGTACTATTCATTCATCGTGCAAATCTTACAGCAGGTGTAGATTGAAACAACTGCGATTGGTAAAGTGTTCGGAAGGCCAAGCACTATCGAACCTCTACTCATTGGATCCATCAAATCCAACATCGGACACACAGAGGCTGCCAGTGGGATAGCATCCATAATCAAAGTAGCTATGGCGTTCGAAAATAGACAGATACCACCTAGTATCAATTTTGAGAAACCAAACCCGCTGATTGATTTCACCAACCTCGGGATTCAGCCTGCTCGCAGTCTTGAACCTTGGCCAGAATGTGATATTCGGCGAGCCAGCATTTCCAACTTTGGCTATGGAGGTTCCAACACGCATGTCATCATGGAGGATGCTGCTTACCACAGGGAGGACCCCCCGATGAGTACGGAGAAATATGCCACGCCACGAAAGGTGTTCATCTTGAGTGCACGTGACAGGGAAGCTGCGAGCACTATGCGATCCAAGTTGAAAGACTATATACTAGCAGCGGTCGAACGTAGCGAAGATATTGATTTCTCAGATCTCGCGTATACTCTAGATCAACGACGGTCAAAGTTCTCTTGGACAACAGCCATCACTGCTGGGACTGTAGGCGAGCTCATCGATGGACTCAAGGACGCTACTCTCAAACCTTCAAGCGTGCTCTCGAAACCCCGGGTTGGCTTCGTCTTTAACGGACAGGGTGCCCAATGGCATGCTATGGGCAGAGAGCTGATGCAGACCTATCCAGTCTACACTGAAACGCTACAAGAAGCAGACGCTGTCATTAAGAGCTTTGGCTCAACTTGGTCTGTTGTAGGGGAGCTCTCCAAAGAATCTGATCATACGCGGGTCAATGAAGTCACCTTCAGCTTCCCACTGTCCTGTGTGGTCCAGCTAGCTCTTGTCCGTCTTCTATCTTCCTGGGGCATCAAACCGTCTGCAGTTACTGGTCATTCCAGCGGCGAGGTCGCGGCAGCCTTTGCAGCCGGAGCCTTGAGTTTCAAGGAGGCTATCGCAGTCACTTACTTCAGAGGTCTACTAACGGATCAGTATGTCGTCAAGGCCAAGAGTCAAGGTGGTATGCTTGCTGTCGGTCTAGGCGCCGCAGAAGTCAACGAATACCTTGGTAAGCCATTGCCTGGAAAGGTCGTTGTAGCCTGCGAGAACAGTCCGTCGAGTGTGACGCTGTCTGGTGATGTGAGTGCTATCGATGCGCTGGAGGTCTTATTTCGCGATCGGAAGATATTTGCGCGAAAATTGAAGGTCGCAGCCGCCTATCACAGCCATCATATGCTCCCAATCGCAGAGGGCTACCATGCTGCACTCTCAGAAAATATGGACTTAAAAGGATCATTCGGTGATGTTCTCTTCTCCTCGCCAGTGTCCGGCTCGTGGATCTCAGATGTCGAGTCTCTGGGACCTTCACACTGGGTCGAAAACATGATGAGGCCAGTGCTATTCACTCAATCACTCTCAAACATGATCGCTGGTCTCACAGAATCCAACCCCTTAGGGCAGAACGTAGATTTTTTAGTCGAGATTGGTCCTCATGGAGCACTTAGCGGCCCAATCCGACAGAACATCACACATGCTAACCTCAAGCACCTCAAGTTAGATTATGGGTCATGTCTGACCAGAGGACAGGATGCTGTTAGCACAATTCAGCAGCTAGCCGCGCTCCTCGTATGCAGAGGATACCCTGTGGACTTGGCCAACGTCAACTTTCCAAAGGGTTTACACGGTCTGAAAGCCCTGCCTAGTCTTCCATCGTATCCTTGGAACCACACCACTAAGTTCTGGGCCGAGCCTCGTGTAAGTCGAGAGCATAGGTTCAGAAAACATGCTTCGCACGACCTGCTCGGCGTCCGGGTCCCCGGTGCTAACCCGTTCTCTCCTTCATGGCGGCACATTATCCGAACAGGTGATATTCCCTGGGTACGCGATCACGAAGTGCAGTCGAATATCGTTTATCCGGGCGCTGGATGTATCGCAATGGCCATTGAAGCCATGCGTCAGCTGTCTTTGGATGAGGGCAAGACCATTACTGGCTACAATCTTCGTGATATACAAATCACCAGGGCGCTAGTGATTCCTGACACGCCTGAAGGGATCGAAGTGCAGCTAACACTCTCGGCACCAGACGACAAAGCCTTGATGGGGGATTGGCGCAATTTCCATGTCTACTCCGCGCTCTCCAATGGCGAGTGGGCCGAGAATTGCAGCGGATACATCGCCGTCGCGGTAGAGCATGTGCGCAATTCTATCAACAACATCCCTCCTGAAGCATCAAAAGGCCATCTCACAAGCTCTGTGGAGCCTAGTGCTCTATTTAAAAAATTACACCAGGCTGGCGTACGTCATGGTCCTTCGTTCCAGAACCTTATGACAATTGAAGTCGGACATAGCAAGTCGAGGGCAACATTCAAAGTACCTGATACAGCATCCCTGATGCCATCGAACTATCAAAGCCGTCATGTGATACATCCTATCACTTTAGACGCCGTGTTCCAGGTCGCTTATTCCACTTTGACCGTGGAGCAGCAAGATAGGGTCGGGGCTGCGGTACCAAGATCTATCACAACAATGTACATCTCGGAAGAGATCAACAGTAATCCCGGTGATGTACTTATAGCTTGCTCAGATCTCTTGCATGTAGATCGTCAGGGATTTGAAACAAGTATACTGGTGACAGGCACAGATTCAGTGGCACCACTTCTGCAGATAGGCGATATGCACTACCGCAGTCTCGGGTTGAGTCTTGAGTCCCAAGATGAAGAAGAGGTAGACCTTTGCTTGACAGTCAACTGGGTCCCTAGTCTCGATCATGGCGATCTGCAAGAGCTGCATGGGACGTTGTCATATGCAGTCGATATCGACGAGAAGATTATAGGAGAAGACTTGACTCGAGCGACTTATCACTTCATTCATGACACTATCAATGCCCTGAGCGATGAAGATATCTCCGGCCTAAAGTCCCATCACGCAACATGGCTGGATTGGATGCGCCGTATCGAAGCGCAAGCTATGAACAATGAGCTTGCTCCTAAAAGCTCTAAATGGCCCGAAACCAGCGATGGTGTCAAACAGATGCTCTACGACCGAGTTGCTTCTCACAGCGTCAATGGGCAGATGCTTGTACGTCTTGGGAAGCATTTCGTCAATATCATGCGCAACAAAGTCGAACCTTTGGAGATCATGATGGAGGGCCAACTGTTATACAAATTTTATCGTGAGATGTTACATTTTACTCGGTCCATCCTGCAAGCTGTGGAGCTACTAAAAGTCTATTCTCGGCAGCATCCCTGTGCCAATATCCTGGAGATAGGCGCCGGAACCGGGTCATGTACAGGACCTGCCTTATACGCTCTTGGTGGCAATACGGATAACTCGAAACCTCAATTCGCACATTACGAATTTACAGATATTTCCTCTGGGTTCTTCGGTGAGGCAAGAAAGAACTTTGCTGCCTGGGGCGATCTTGTCACTTACCGGACGCTTGACATCGAAAAGAGCCCTGAAGAACAATCCTTCCAGCTTGCGACGTACGATGTTATCATAGCATGCCTGGTCTTGCATGCAACAAAAGATATTGACAATACGATGAGGAATGTCAGAAGTCTACTCAAACCTGGTGGCAAGTTGATTCTTGTTGAGACTACACAAGACTCAATCGACGTAAATATGATATTCGGCTCACTGCCTGGCTGGTGGCTCAGTAGGTCACTGTCGCTGCATATTTAATGAAATCTGCTGACCCCATCTGAAGGTCAGGAGTCGGAGCGAAAGCATAGCCCCAACCTTAATCTTGACATGTGGAAAGACGTACTCCCGCGAACGGGCTTTTCCGGAATTGACTTCGATGTTTGGGACTGCGAAGATGCCAAGCATCGATCAATGAGCGTTATACTATCCACGGCAGTCCCGGAGAACGTTGTTCAATTCCCGACGAAGATCTCTCTGATACACAGTGACGATACTCCGCCTGAAGCTTGGCTACGGACACTCTGTGACGCTTTCCAGAAGGTAACGGGTAGTGTGCCCATGATAGAACGGCTGGAGGACTTGAGATCTGACGGTAAAGCTTGTGTGTTTGTCACTGAGATGTCTACGCCCACCTTGAGTAAGATGAATGAGACTCAATTTGAGGCTATCAAGGGCATGGTTGGAAATTCTAAGGGCTTACTCTGGGTCACAAGGGGCGCGACCGGAGGTTGTGTCAATCCAGAGCTGAGTTTACACTCTGGACTACTACGTGTGAGAAGGGTCGAGGATGCAGCGAAGAAGTACATCTCCCTCGATCTCGACCCGTCAGAGGAAACCTTTACAGTCGCCAACGCACACCATATCGCGAGCATTTTCAGGCACACTTTTGATGAAAGTCGCGCCGGTGACGAGATAGAGACCGAGTATGCAACCAGGGCGTCACGTGTACTCATACCTCGTGTTCGCTTCAGCCGCCCCGAAAGTGAAGACGCGCTCAATCCAAAGGATCGCCCGGCTGAGCTACAGCCCTTCCAGCGACCTGACCGTAGATTACGCATGTTCGTAGACACGCCTGGTTCTCTGGACAGTATCTTGTTCAAGACTGATCCTCAAGACGATGATTATCTGCCCTGCAACTTCGTTGAGATCGAAGGCAAGGCATTTGGCCTCAATTTCCGTGATGTCATGGTAGCGATGGGGCAGCTGAAGGAGAAGAACATGGGCTTCGAATGTGGCGGCGTTATCACTCGAGTCGGCTCTGCAGTCTCAGACTTCGAGGTCGGCGACCGCGTCTGCGCTCTTACGGCTCATGGTCACTGGGCCAGTCGAAGTCGTGTTCCATCAACCTCTTGTGCTCGGATCCCCCCTTCGATGAGCTTTGAAACTGCAGCCTCCATTCCCATGGTCTTCCTTACGGCGTATTATTCACTGTTCGAGGCTGGACGGCTAGAGAGAGGTGAATCGGTTCTGATACATGCCGCTTCTGGTGGTGTTGGTCAAGCTGCTATCATGCTCGCTTCATTGAAGGGTGCAGAAATATTTGCTACTGTTTCGACAAAAGAGAAGCGCGAATTCCTTAAGCATACGTACCATTTGGATGACGATCACATATTTTCAAGTCGTACTGCTTCGTTCGCGACGGACCTCAAGGTGGCGACTGGTGGAAGGGGTGTCGACATCGTCCTCAACTCTCTCGCCGGTAAGCTCCTGGACGAAAGCTGGCATTGCTTAGCCCCATATGGCCGTTTCATTGAGCTTGGCAAAAGGGATATCCAGTCGAACAAACGACTAGAGATGCAGCCATTCGGCACCGCAGTTTCTTTTGTGGCATTCGACCTGATACACCTAAGCGACTACAGACCCGCAGTCGTTTCTCGCATGCTGAATCATATCCTGCAGCTTCTAGGAGAAGGACTGATAACCACAATCTCACCAATTAAAGTGTCCCCTATCTCGGACATCGTCCGCGCGTTTCGTACGATGCAGGCTGGTAAGCACGTCGGAAAGATTGTGCTCCGTGTTGGAGAGGAAGATGTAGTATCGGTAAGCACATCTTAGATGAACCCGACGAAGTGGCTAATTAGAAAACAGGCAGTGCCAGATTGCAAGCATACACGGTTGTCACCGGATGTAACCTACCTTCTCGTCGGGGGTGTCGGAGGCATTGGTCGTTCACTGGCCCGCTGGTTCGTGGCCCATGGAGCGCGCTACCTTCTTCTGCTATCGCGCAATGCTGCTTCTAGATCCGAGTCTGAGCAGCTCATCGAATCACTCAAGGCCGATGGCTGTATAGTCTTGGTCAAGAACTGCGATATCGCGGATAAAGAAAGCCTTGCCACTGTTGTGCGGGACTGTGGTACAGTTCTTCCTCCTATCAAAGGACTTGTACAGGGAGCAATGGTCCTTCAGGTAAGCAAAGTTAAATCATTCTGCGTTCAGCTCGTTTCTCTTTCCCCCGTATCGTATCTGACCTTCTCCCAGGATTCTATATGGGAACGAATGACCTTTGCGAAGTGGCGGGCGGCAGTCTCCCCGAAAGTGGCTGGTTCGTATAACCTGCACGCCCAGTTTGCGGACTCTCTCGACTTCTTCATCATGCTCTCCTCAGTTGCCGGTTTCATTGGGAATGCGAGTCAGGCGAATTATGCGGCTGGTAATACCTACCAAGATGCTCTTGCCCGCCACCGCACCTCGTTGAACCTTCCTGCGGTATCCATCGACCTCGGTCTGGTCAAGGAGATTGGCTACGTATCCGAAAATAAAGAGCTAGGCGAGCGCCTCCTCAGGGACGGTCACCGCGCCCTCGAAGAGAAGGAGGTCCTTGACCTTGTTTCAGCTGCTATACGTAATCCATACCGCGCTCTCAACGCAAGTCAAATCATTACTGGCCTTCTTCCAATCGCCGTGCCGCAGCAGACTCAAACTGGGTGGCGCGCCGATCCACGTTTTGTTGGTCTGAAGCAGCAGGCACGTTCCAAAAGTGGTATGTGCCAGGGCTATAATACTGCCACGGGTACCATCACGCTTAGTCTGAAGGACCAGATAGGCGGGGCCGAATCAGAGATTGATGCGGTGAATGTCCTCACGCGTGCTATCGTGGCGAAGCTCGCAGAGATGTTTCTGATCCCAGAGGTAGATATAGATGTTTCGTTGCCTCTGGCGAAGTACGGCGTGGACTCACTAGTGGCGGTGGAGATGCGGAATTGGCTGGTTGCGGCTACACGGTGTGAGGTATCGATCTTCGACATCCTGGGATGTAGTAGCCTGAGAGAATTGGCTGGGAAGGTTTCCGGGAGGTGTAAAGCCTTAGGAAAGAAGTAGAGCGATATACATTCCTAAATTTTTAGTATTATATAGATTTATAACTATCCGAATAGTAAATTACTCTTCTTAATGTTTATAGAGTATTATATAAGTCTTAAATTATATACTTATTATTAGCTATAATAATAATAATAGTATTATTATATAACTAGATAGAGTAGTTTCTACTCTATAGATATATACCTTCTCTAGTCTAAGCTATTATATAAGAAGAAACCTTTAAAGAAAAAAATCCCTTCTCTCTATAACTATATCTTATTAAGTCTTTATATCTTCTAAGGTATATAGCTATTAGATATATCTATAGATCTATAATCTATATTACTATTATTTTATTCTTAAATAGTATATATAGAGTATATAGATTATTAGTTAAGGGTTACCCTTAACTAATAATTAGAGTTCTTCTAGAGTTCTTCTAGTATATACTAGGGTCTATCTAGTATATATCTAGTTTCTTCTAGTATATATATCTAGATCTACTAGTATTAAGGAAGTAGAAGATATATAAGTATCTATAAAAAAACTTCTTATACTCTAAGGGACTAAAACTAGTTAATTTAGGGTAATATAGTAATCTATATATATTAATTAATAGAGTATACTAAGTATAATAACCTTTAATCTATATATATAGTATATAATATATAATAGTACTAATATATAGAGATACTATATATATATACTTAAAAACTCTTTAGAGTAGTAAGTATAGACTACTACTAATAAATACTAATATACTAACTCTCTTTTATTAGTTAAGAGTAGTTCTTAACTAATAATTATAGTAGCCTTAGATACTAATATACTCTAGCTTCTACTAGGTATACCCCTACTATTAATATAATAGAAATAGCTATATAGTAGTATATTCTAGAATAACTAATCTACTATCTAAAAAATAAAAAATAACTAAGAGTATAAAATACTATAGATAACTAGAATAGAGAGAACTCTACTTAGAGATACTCTTATAGATAAGATTAAATACTAGATAATATATATATAGAGAGAGAGATTAAGAAAGAAGAGACTACTCTTCTTAATATCTTCTAGAGTCTAGTCTAGAATATTAAAGAACTTATTATAGAAGTAAAATAGATACTAAAAGTAAATCTAGAGTCTAGACTAGACTAAATTAAGACTAGTCTACTAAGAATCTAGAAAGACCTTATCTAGAAGAAATATCTAACTACTTAAATATAAGTTATAGTACTATTAAATAGTATAATTAGAATAATCTAAATACTAAGAATATCTATAAAAGAAGTATATAATATATAGATTATTATTTAGAATAAAGAAATTCTTATATAGGTCTAGAAGGTATCTCTAAAGAATATTATTAATAAGATTAATAAATAAAAAGAAATATAGTTAAATATAATTATAGCTAAACTTACTCTAGAAGATATAATACTAACTACTACTATTAATATAGTCTAGTAGACTATCTTCTATAATCTAAATATAATTAATAATAATAATAATAATAATAATAATAATAATAATAATAATAATAATAATAATAATAATAATAATAATAATAATAATAATAATAATAATAA
>NW_022985572.1:304918-329896 GCF_010093815.1 Pseudovirgaria hyperparasitica
TAATAATAATAATAATAATAATAATAATAATAATAATAATAATAATAATAATAATAATAATAATAATAATAATAATAATAATAATAATAATAATATTATATAACTAGGTAGAGTAGTTTACTCTATAGATATATATCTTCTCTAGTCTAAGCTATTATATAAGAAGAAACCTTTATAAAAGGAAAAACTCTCTTCTTTCTATAACTATATCTTATAAAGTCTCTATATTATCTTAAGTATATAGCTATTAAGAATATCTATAGATCTATAATCTATAGTACTATTATTTTTACCCTTAGATAGTATATATAGAGTATAGGGGTTATTAGTTAAGGGTTACCCTTTAACTAATAATTAGAGTTCTTCTAGAGTTCTTCCGGCGTATACTAGGGTCTATCTAGTATATATCTAGTTATATCTAATATATATATCTAGATCTATTAGTATTAGGGGAGAGAGAGATATATAAATATCTACTAGGCGATCTTCTTAGAATACTTATTAAGCTACTATATAATATTAGAGGTCCTTATTATATAGATAAGTAATTATCTCTATATATAGAGGTCCGGGTATATTATAAGATAGTATTATATTATATATCTCTAGCTATATACTTTATACTATAGAGACCTCCCTTATTAAACTTACTATATTCTATAAATACTCTTACGTCTATATATATATCGTATTTCTATAATATTAAGTTTAATTCTATTTTACTCTCTAAGTACTTTACTATAGACTTTAGAGATAATATATAGAGTAATACTAGAGGCGAGCCGGGCTAAGACCTAGGTCTAAATACTAGGTTATAAAGCGCTAAAGAGATAATCTTTAATCTATTATAGCGCTAGTAAGCTCTTAAATAAGAGATTCTTACTATAAGAAACTAAGTCTTCTAGAATTAATTAAGCTCTACTATAAATAAACTACTAAAGTCTCTACTTAAAAAGATAACCTTAACTCTATAAACTAACTAGGAACTATTAGGACCTAGGGACTAGAAACCGCCCTTCTAGAATAGTAAAGTAGCTACCTTCTAAGACTATCTATTATAGTTATATAGCTTCTATAAGATATAATCCACGCTTAAGCTAAAGCTATCTCTAGATTACTACTAGAACGCTATCTATAATACTCTACTAGCTTATAAGAGAAACTAAATATAATACTTCTAGGAAAGAGGAGACTCTATAAAAGGTAAGAACCCTAAAGCCTTCTTTATATAACTTAAGTATATATTTACGGATAGTAATAAGAAGGCTAAGGCCTTAGAAAAGCTTTTATTACTTAAATATATAAATAGCTAATCTTAGTATAAATACTAACTTAAATTTAATAGGCTTCTACTAAGCGCTAATAGAGATAACTAGAAAGATAGTATAAAAATTAGCTATCTCTAAAATATCTTCTTAAACCCTACTTATATATATATAGTCTCTATACTAAGAATTATAGACTACTATAGCTTCACGGAAGAGGTTAAGAGAATTATAATAAACTTAGAAGATACTAAGTAGTTTAAGGTAGCTAATAAGAAGTAGAAAAAGAATATAGTTACTATAATAAAAAGCATAGTAGCTATAAGATTATATAAGTATTATACTATAGCTAAAAAGAATAAAGATAGAGATACTATTATAGACTCTATATATATAAGTAGAGACTAGAAGAAAGAATCTAGATTCTACTATAAGACGGAGGAGATACTAAAGGTAAAGTAGATTAACTAAGTAGAAAGGGATAGATACTAGAAAGAAGGGCTCTACTTCCGTTATAGAGTATTAGAATACTAGATTAAAGACTATCTATATACTAATCCCTCCTTAACCTCTAAAAGAATTATAAAGATTAATTAAGTTAAAATTATACCTCTATTAGAGATTAAAGATAATCTTATAGATTCTAGTAATAAGTACTTAGAAAATATATAACTCTCTCTTAAAGTTAAGAGTAGAGAGTAGAGAATATACTAGTAGATAGATAGATTAAGTTCTAAAGTATAATAGATAGAAACCTTATATATATGGACGTAGTCCTCTAAAAAGCTATTAGGACTTTTATACTTATTAATAAAGACTACTAGTACTATACTATAATTTAAGAAGATCTAATAGAAGGTCTAGGACTCCCCTATATAAATTATATAAAGTATATAATTAAGGGAGTAATAGATACTATAAATAACTCTAAAATTTAGGGAGTTATCGCGTTTTATATAGAGATAGATAATTATAGATAAGATATCTATACTTATATAGTATCTAACTTAGTCTTCCCGCTTATCCTTAGAAACCCTTAGAAAGTATATAATAAGATATAGACCGCGCCCGATAAGCGATAGTACTACTATAGCTAAGTAAAGTAATAGATAGACGAAGGTCTTAACTACTATAAGCTAGAGACCGCTAAAGAGTAGACGGACCCTATAAAAGAATATAAGAACTCTAAAGAGACTCTTATAGTAAATATAGTATCTATAGAGAATATCTATAAGGCGCTAGAGAAGAAGAAAGAGCTATTACTAGAATAGATACGGAAGATACTACCCCTATAACTCTAGAATATAGCTCTACTATTTTCTAAAAGGAAAGTAGATAAACTTACGCCGTACTAACTAGAGATTAATTATAAAATTAAGATATATAAGAAAGCGGATAGAATACTAATAGACTTACTATAGGGGCGGCTATTTAGTATAGTAAAGAACGAGCTCCTTATACTAGTAAAACTTCTAAGAGACCTCCTAGTAAAAGGGCTAATTTAGTATACTATATTAGAAGCTACGGCCTCTATATTATTTATAAGAAAGTCTAGCGGAGGACTCTAGTTCTATTATAACTACTACGCCTTAAATACTATTACTAAGCCTAACTAATACCCCTTACTACTAATACTAGAGACTCTCTAAAATCTAATAGACGCTAAATAGTTAACTAAGGTAGACGTTATTACCGCCTTCTACTAGATCTATATAGCCTCTAGCTATAAATATAAGATAGCGTTTAGAACTCGGCTAGGGTTATTTAAATAGATAGTATATCTATTCGGGTTATTAGGGGCTCTAGTAACCTTCTAATAGTATATTAACTCCTTACTATAAGAATAGCTAGACGACTTTACTTTAGTCTATATAGATAATATAATTATCTACTTAAATAGGTCGAAGGAAGACTACTTTAGTAAAGTATATATTATTCTTTAGAAGCTCTAGAACGGAGGCCTCTACCTAGACCCTAGGAAAAGTAAGTTTACTTATAAAAAGATTAAGTATCTTAGATTTATTATATATACTAATAGAAAAGATATAGACTCTAACCTAGAGAAGCTAGAAGTAGTAAAGGACTAGTAGAAGCTAAATACCTAGAAGGAAGTATAACGGTTCCTTAGATTCTATAACTACTACTAGATATTTATTATAAACTATTCTAAGCTAGCCGGGCCTCTTACGGCGCTTACTAGTAAGAATACTCTATTCTTCTAGAGAAAGAATAAGGAAGAGTTATTCTAGACCCTAAAGAAGAAGTTCTTAGAGACCCTAGTTATAGTATACTAGGACCCTCGTTAGAAGACGTTTCTTAAGATAGACTATAGTAGGTTCGCGCTTAGAGAAGTACTACTTTAGAAAAATAAAGGAACTCTTAGATCTATTAGGTTTTTCTTATAGAAGCTAAATAAAGTAGAGATTAACTATAATATCTATAATAAGGAGATACTCGCTATAATCTTCTACTTAAAGTTCTAGAACTCTAAGTTAAAAGCGTATAGTCCCTTTACTATATAGATAGACTATAAGAATCTTAAATACTTTATAATAAAGTATTATCTATTAGAATACTAAATATAGTAGTATAAAACCTTATCTAAGTACTAGTTCTCTCTAGTTTACTAACCGGGATCTAAAGCGGTTATCTCTAACACTCTATTAAGATAGAAATAAGATATACTTAGAGTAGATAATAAAGAGTCTAGGTTCCGTAGGTTTCTAGACCCTAAGAATATAAAAGATTAGCTAGTCCCTAAGATAAGGCTATTAGCGGCCTATACTATTAACTTACTATTTAAAGATATATTACTAGAGACTAAGTCTACCTATAAAGAGCTAGCTTCCCTAGAATCTTTCTAGAACTACTCTCTAAATAATCTATAGGCTATAATAATAGAAAAGAACTTAATATACTAAACTATACTCTATATAGTAATAGAAGAAGTATAGTTATTTCTAAGTAAGATAAAGCTAAAAGTCTAAGTAGTAGATTATAGTATTAGCTTAGAGGGCTACCTTAACTACTATAGAAAATTATAGATACTAGGCGCGAAGGTAACTACGGAAGCTAAGTATAAAGTACTAGAGCCTAGTAAGTTAGAAGGGGATATTCTTTAGACTAAGCTTATCTAGTCTATATACGACTTACTACTCTATAGCTATCTAGACTAAGATTCTACCGCTTCTATACTAGTATAAAGCTTCTACTAGCCGCTATAGGTAAGATATATAAGATAGTTTCTATAAAATTATAACTACTATAGATAGAATAAGGTATAGTAGAAATAAAAATACGGACTTCTAAAGCCTTTTCTAGTCCCTAATTATTTCTTCTAGAAGATCTTAATAGACTTTATTACTAACCTACCCGGCTTAGAAGGGAACCGCTACTTATAGATTATTAAAGACCGCCTAAGTAAGACTATAGTATTATAAGTAATATCTACTATAAAGGTAGAGAAATACGCTAAGACGTTTATAGATTACTAGGTAAGGTACTACGGTATACCCTTAGTAATAATAAGTAATTAAGAAATAAACTAGACTAGCTATTTCTAGAAGACCTTTTATAGTCTTACTAGAGTAATCTAAAGACTAAGCTCTATATACTATCCTTAAATAGATAGAGGCCTAGAGAGAATAAACTAGAAGATATAGAGCTACTTACGAAACTTTATTAATTAGGAATAGTCTAATTAGAAAACCTAGCTTCTAACTACGTAACTAGTACTAAACGCACGCTACTAAGTAGAGCTAGAAATAAGTCTATTCTTTACTATCTATAGATATAATCTACTATCCTCTATACCTCTATAGATAGAAGCTAACTCTAGTTCCTCGCTCTCTACTAAATAAAGAGCGGAAACCTTTATAAAAAAGATAAAGAATATTACTAAGCTATATTAAGTAAATATAGCGGAGGCTATCTAAAAGTAAGAGAAGTCTATAAATAGAAAGTAAACTCTAGTACTAGTATACTATATAGAAGATAAAGTATAGCTTAATTTAAGAAACTATATAATAAGTTAACTAAAGAAGAACCTAGACTTAAAGCACGCGAAATATACTATAGATAAAGTTCTATTATTAGTATCTATTAGACTAAGGGGACTTCCTAGTAATATCTACCTAGTATTCTATATAGATCTACTTAGACTAGCTAGCGAAGACCCTCTATCTAGATAGAAGACTAATAATAAATAACTAGACTCTATACTTATTAAGATATATAAAGAGTAGTAAATTAAAGAGATACTATATACTAGAAATAAAGGGCGAGGATAGAGAAGAGAAGTCCTAGTAAAATAGGCCGGATACTATAATCTAATATAGGAACCCTTAGTAAATCTAATAGATACTACTATATTAGATAAGTTTAAATAGAAGTTTAGACCTACTAAGATAAATAATAGTCTACTAGAGTAGTAGACTATAAAGAAAAAGAAGGTATCTATCTAGTAATCTATAGAATATATAGATAAAGAAGAGGAAGACTATATAGTCTTAAGAGAGAATAGAAAAGAAATTCATTCTATAGAAAGAAAAGAATAAAAAAAGAGAGAGAGAACTAAATACTAAAGAAAAAGGCCTAGAGACTAGTATATTCTAATAGACCTATAGATTAGTCTAATAGAGCCCTAATACTAACGCCGGAAGAATACCGCCTATACTATAATAGAAGGTTAGTAAGAGAATTTAACTAGATTCTAGAATTAAACTTATATTTAACTCTACTAGGCTACTATATTAGTTATCTAAGTAGTTATCTAGAAGGCAACGGTACTAAAAGTATAGTTAGTAATTATTTATCTAGAGAGTCTAAATAGTCTTATATAGGAAGTAGACTAGCTACTTATAAGGGCTATAAAGTCTTTATAGCTTTTAGAATCTAGGCGAGGTTCTTATAGATATCTAGTCTAAACTAACTATTAGCCGGGCGTTAAAATATAGAACTAGAAGAGAAAAGAACTTACGCCCTAGTATTAGCTAACCGAGTCTATACTATATAAGTAATATAAGTAATCTCCGGCCTAAAATACTCGGTTAGTAGTTATTATAATAAGGGTTTCTAAGTTAGCTTATAGATTCTAGTAATTTACCTTTCTTAGGGTATAACGAGTATAGAAGTAACTTTAGTTTAACTAAGCGAATTAGCGGAGCCTAATATAAATAATATAGAGTCTAATACTTACTACTTAGTTAGTATAGTCTTTACTAGCTAGAGTATAGCTCTAGTAGTAGATAATATTATTTATCTATAGAACCCGAGCGTTAGTAACTAGACCCTAACTAGATAAGAAAGAAGAATCTAATCTTATAATAGAGAAGAATAAGATTATTAAGGTCTAGAAAAATAGAAGAGAAGCTATACCTTTATACTCGGGACCCTTAAAATTATAAATAGATCTTCGTAAATAGAATATTATAAATAAGATATCTATAATATATAAATATCTATTTATATATAACTCCGGAACGTATAAATAACTCTTATTTATATACTCTTAATAGATAAGTAAATAGTTCCGGCGTATATAATAATAGACACCCTATTAACCGAGAAGCACCTGGTAAGAGATAGATTAATATAAAAATAGTCCTTAATTAAAGAACTAAACCCTTTCTTCTATATACTTAATAATAGGTCTAAGGCCTAAGGAGTTATAGGGCTAAAGCCTAAGAAGATATAGGGCTAAATTAAAGTAGATACACGGATAGTAAGTCTAGTAAAATTTTACTAGACTTACTACACGAATATATATATTAAATCTAAGTAGCCTAGCTTATAGAGAGTACTATACACGGTAGCGATAGAGGCTACTACCGTTCTACGATAATAATTATTACTACTAGAGTAATAATAGATACTACTACGTTAGAAAGCTATTCTTAGATAGATAGCTATCTACCTAGTACTAGAGGGATATAGATATAAAAGGAGCTACTAATATAGAAATTAAACCATCTTCTATAAATAACCTATAATAGGTTTAATAGGTGGATCCTTTTAATAGAAGGTATATACGCCACGACCTAATAGCGGATATTAAGTCTAGTTACTAAGGTCTATATTAGAGGGTGTCATATACGATAATAAGTATTACTATAAGCTAATAATAATTACTACTATAACGACTAGATATAGAAGAGCGGCTTTATTATAGGTTTTCTAGGAAGCTAGTAGAAATAAGCCGGATAACGCTTACTTATAAGCGGTCTATAGCTAGGGTAGACTCTAGTAATAAATAAGCGGAGGGAGGGGGTAATATTAAGGGTAGACCCTAGGTATACTTAACGCTAGTATACTACGTCTACGCTACTACTCTCTCCTTACTTAATAAAGCTAAGCGAGCCCCTTTTTAATAGCGTACTCTATCTCTTATCTTAAGAAAGCCGAGTAGACTCCGGCTTTCTCCCTTATTAAACTTACTATATTCTATAAATACTCTTACGTCTATATATACATAGTATTCCTATAATAGAGGCGAACTTTACTCCGTAGTATTTTATCTACTAGATATATCTCTTATAGTCTTATTTAAGGCGTTTATATATTAAACTAGTATTATTATTAATAGCTAGAAGATATATATTATTAGTATATTCTACTATCTCTATATATTATATCTCTTATAGAAGGTCTATAGTAAAGAAGAGAAAGAGAATTAGAGAGATAGTACTTCCTTATAGAATACTATATATTATCTTCTTATATTTACTTTAATATCTAGAGATATATATCTAGGTAATTCTTTTAATAAGGAAGGACTATATAAACTTTATAATCTATTTAGGTATATATCTCTTCTATAGATTATATATAAGTCTTATATAGTTTATCTTATTAAATACGCCGGCTATATTAAGGGAGAGTAATATTACTATATATTTCTACTTCTATATAGTCTAGATAACTTTAAGAATATATTAGATAGTAGTAATTAGAGAGCTTCTAGTCTTTATCTTCTAGTTTACTAGAAGAAGGTTATATTCTTATACTATAGTACTTATCTTCTTTACGATTATAGCTTTAAGTATCTTACTAAGATAGAAGAGAAGAGTAATTAGTCTCTATCCTTTTAGAGAATTAGAGTTCTTCTCTAGCTTTAGAAGTATAATAGTATAGATAGTCTAGAAGCTTTAGAGGTAGTATCTATTCTTAGTATATATCTAGAAGATAAGACTAATAAGTAGTAAGGTTATCTATATAGTATATTTAAAGTATCTATTTAGTATTCTATCTAGTCTAGGCGCTTTATTATTTAGAAGTACTTTAATAGTATTAAGTATATCTTCTTCTATAATCTCTATAGAGATATTAACCGTATCTAGATATATATTATTATTAATATCTAATAATAATGTAATGGATGTGACCAAGGTGTTACTATAATAGTAATTAGAATATATTATAATTTAACTTAGAGAGAGTAGGGGTAGCTCGTATGGGTTATAGCTTAAGTATAGTCTTAAGCGAGGTCACGTGATACCCCTATACTAGTCTCTATCCGTCCCGGCTCCGTTATATAATACTAGAGATAAGGTAAAGCCGAAGTCCATAACATACCCTTATTCTCTAGGGTTGTCTTAGGGACCGGCTTAGTATTTCATGTAATAATAACCGGCTCGGTTAGATCTTAGGTTTACGGTCTTTATATCGTACTATATAATAGTAGTAGGGCTATATATTACGTCCGGTAAGGTAGCCGTATCCCGTAGTCGCGTCTTAGTCGCGTAATAGAGGAGAGTTCCTCCATAACGGCGTCGTTAGTTATGTAATCGCATAGTAGTAGCACCTCGTGGTTACGTCCTAGCGGTCACGTGGTAGAGGTGGGTTCCTTATACTACGGCGTCGTTAGTCATGTGGTCGCACGGCGGTAGCATCTTATAGTCGCGTTCTAGCGGTCACGTGGCGGAGGTAGGGTATCCTACGCACGAACCGCGCGTCTTATTTATTATTACCCATTTTAGGACCGGTTCTTCTCCGGGCTAGGGGTTAGGTAGTAGTAGTAGGGTAGCTTACGCACGACCCGCGTTTATTATTATTATTATCTATTTTAGGACCGGCTCCACCCCGGCCCACACGATTTTCCCTAACGCGAGTATATAGGTCCCACGTCTAGCGACTTTCTTCTTCTTTAACTACTATCACGCCTACTATCTCGATACCGCGTAGTGGCTACCACGATATTAGTAAACTCGTATGCCACCTCGTAGCTTCTATACCATTATTATAAGCGCGCTAGGCCTAAATAGGCCTATTATAGAAGCCGGCGCCGTCTTAGCGGTAGCTATAGGTACTAGGGGTTAAGACCCTAACGATCGACGCGCGCCTAGGCGCTAGGAACCGCCTAACCGCACCGTGAGTGGGTCCTATCCCTACGCCGTTCCTCATGCTAACTAGGTAGATTATTTCTCCTACTACCTCCCGATAGGCTAAGCCTATTTACCGTATAGGGCTATATATTATAGAGGGTAACTCGTTAGAAGACGAGCGTACCGAGTCCGTGTACTTCGTATATCGTATATATATAAAGGCCCTAGAGAAGACTAGGGTGCTTAAGTACGTGCCGTCTCTACGCTATAGTAGCGCCTACTAATCTAGAGCGTAGCTATAAGCCTAGCCGCGGTACTAACTATATAAAGTGCCACACGTCGAAAGGGATCTACTTATAGAATACCGAGAAGCTCGCTATGTACCCGGCCCTATATAAGGCGTAGAGCCGCCTCGAGAAGTTCGTGCACGAGTCGGTTAATAATAACTTTAGTCATATAATAGACCGTGGTAGTCGCGGCCTAGACCCGACTAAGCCTTCGTCCGGTAAGTAGCCGTGTATAAACTCTAAGTTCTACCGCCTATACGAGGACTATAAGTCTAACTTAGAGATTACGTATATCGCCCGCCGTAACGCTAGCATCGTTAGTTAGGTCCCTATAACGCCTAATCGCGGTGCTATCACGGTAATTAAGACGCTATATCGTGGTAGTAGTAACCGTGGGTAGCTTAGTAGTATGATTCACTAGATGAATTAGTATATGTCGTATAACGAGGCCTAAATAGGCGAGTTACGCACTAACATCGGCGCCCTATAGGTATATACTTAGTTAGCCTAATTACTACTATCTTAACACGTGACGTAGGGTTCGATGTAGTAGGTCGCTTCCGGCCTAGCACGCCTAGCTAAGCCGCCGCCTCGCTAACTTCTTACCTAGGCGGTTATAGAGGAGGAGGAGCCTCGTTTAAGTAGTGGTCGCCCACGCCGCCCTCGGCTAAGCGGCCCTAAGGAGTCGCCTACCCGCAGCCCGCGCTATCGCTATACCACCCCCCACCGGCTCCCTATTACTCCCCCCCCGTGGGAGGCCTTGCCGTTACCGCGCCGTCTCTATACCCCGCCCCGCCGCCGCGACCCGTCCTAGCGCCGCTCTCGCTCGCCGGAGCGCCGTAGCCGGTCCCCCGACCGCCACGACCGGTCCCCTTACCGCCATAACTAGTCCCCCCGCCGCCGTAACTATTTCTATAAGCGTCGCCGCCAATTCTATAACCGCCGGTGTTATACCGTCGAGGGTCGTCGCTTATCGCGTCGTTACTAGTCGCCGTCTCGCAGCCGCCATAGCCGCCCCGACGAGGTGTATAACTCCCCCTTACTACTAAGCTAGATTAATAGTCGCCCCCGCCGCTAGGAGCCGGCCTAGGGGAGGACTAGGTAACTAACCTTATAGTTAGGATTTGCGGTTAAGGACCGTACCGGCCCCGGCGCCGTATAGACCTAGGGTAGGGCTAGGAGAATAACCTTTTTATGTCTTAAGGAGGGTGTCGGTTTATTATTAGGTTACTTAGGTACTTAGCGTTTGGCGTTTAGTCTTTATAGAATCTCCACTCTTATATCGGGTTATTAGGGCCGCTATAGGCCCGTAATAGTAGATTAATATCTTTATTTAGGGATGCGCTAAAGTCGTAGGCCGTTATGTAATCGCGTGCTACTATACCGGGCCTTAAACCTATCTAGTACCTCGGTATCCTCTACGTCCTCGAGTAGTACCTATATTAGCTATAGCTAGCCCTTCTATTTTACGAGTACTTGCCTCTTATTTCGCCTACGTGCGTTTTTCGCCCGAAGGATATCCTTAACCTCGTATTTAGTAACGTCCTTATCGGCTTCGTTAAGTTCGAGTACCGGGCCCGGGCGAGTATCTAGCCGCTCCTAGCTAGGTAGAGGGTCCTCTACGGCGTGCTCGACTAGGCTAACATAGACCGTCTTATAAAGGTCCCTAGAGAGGTTAAGGGTTACTATTAGGGGGGTGGGTTAGGCGAGAACCCTATACTTAGTCTATAGCTAGTCGAGTTTCCGGCTCGGGCGATTAGTCTTTACGTTTCGGAGTAAGAACTATACTATATTACTAACCTTAAAGCGTTTAGCTAGGCGGCGTGACCGGTTAGCTAAGTCCTAGGAACGTTACTCGGCCTAGGTAATAGCCGCCTACGCTAGGGTAGTACCGTTATAGAGGTGCTTAAGGAAGTTTATAGCCCGGCCTTTCGCTAAGGTCGTAGAGGTATCGGGGAGTAGCCGTCGCGGTAATAGTTCGATATAGTATCTATTTAGAAGTAGGTTTGGCGCTATACCGGTTACTAATAAGGTGCGGTTATTTAGGGCGAGCTAGCATGCCGGTAGGCACTCCGGCTAATTAGTTTACTTGAAGGTTACTATAACGCAAAGTACCGCCTAGACCTCCTAGTTTACTCGCTCTATGCTACCGTCGGTCTACAGGTGGTAGACCATAGAGAGGTCCTAGTGCACGTCTATTATAGAGTAAAGGGTTATCTAGAACTACCCTAGCCAGTCTAAGCCCTAGTCGGTAATAATAGACTATAGAAACCCCCGGAAACGCTACCATGTATTACGGAATCGCGCCATATAGTCCTTAGCCGCCATAGAGGTTATCGCCTCTAGCTAGATGAATTTTAAGAGCCAATCTATAATAATAAGTAGGTACCGGGGCTATAACGGGTCCGATTAGGGGAGGTCGGTTATAAAGTCTATAGAAATCTAGAACTAGAAATGGTCTAGTGTCGGAAGCGGCTAGAGGAGCCTAGGGGCCTTACGCCAATTTATATAAGCTCTATAGTAGTCGTAGTTCCGCACGAATCGCTAGATATTAGCCTATATACGCTTCTAGTAGTATTCCCGCCGGATAGCTACGTACGTCTCATTCTTACTAGAGTAGCCCACGAGGGGGGAAGCGTGGGACCTCTAGATAATAGTTATTATAAGTGGTTCCTATTCGGGTACCTAGATAACTCCCTACCACGTGAGTGTCCCGTGTACCGATATAGCGTAGTCCGTGACCTATTTAGTCGTAAGCGCCTCTGGTAGAAAGAGGCGTACCCCACCTACTACGGCCGTATAGCGGACCTAATACGCCGGGATGGACTAAGCGGCTTAGTCCTAAAGCTCCTAGAGGTAGGGATCGGTAAAGATACTTTATCCCTATAGGAGGCGATCCTCCCCGGAGTAGGTGCTTATAGATACTATTTAGATAGCTTACGGGGCTATAAGCTACCCCTATAAGAGGGACTTCTTAGACGAGTCCTAGTTACGGCGGCTAAGGGCGTCCGGGCGAGCCGCCTAGGATCCCGGCCGGTATACTAGGTCGTAGTTAAAGAGTATAAGCTAGTTAGACTATCGCTACTACCGCGGGACGAGAAGGTAAGACTTAGTAAAGTACTCGAGGTTCTTATAGTCCGTATAGATCGTGAAAGGGCGGTAAACGCTCCGAAGCTCGGGTTCCCACGCCTAGAGGCACTAAACTATAGTAAGGAGCTTCTTATCGTGGATTATATAGTTCTATTAGACGGCCGTAAGGGCCGCGGAGTGGTAGGCTATTAGGTGCTAAATGCCCCGAACCCTCTAGGATAGGTACCCGCCTATCGCGTGGCTAGAGTAATCCGCCTCGACCATTATATCGCGCGTCTCGTCCTAGGATTAGAGAATAGGTCCTATAATAAAAGTATTCTTAAGCTTAGCAAACGCGTGGTCCTCGGTTAGGCCCTAGTAGAAGGCCGCCCCGGCCCTAGTAAGGGCGTAGAGCGGGGCCGCTACGGTGGAGAAGTCGGGAAGAAAGTTATAGTAGAAGTTTATAAATCTAATAAATCGCCGGACGCCCCGGACCGTAGTCGGGGGCTCCTAGTCCCGGATCGCGGCGATTTTCTCCGGGTCGGGGCGGATTAATTTACCGGCGGTAATAATGTACCCTAGGTACTAGACTTCCTTAGTAGCGAAGCGGCACTTAGTAAGGTTATAGTAAAGGTCCGCTTTAGTAAGGAGAGATAGGATAGTCTTTACGGCGGCCTAGTGGTCCTCTAGCGTGCCCGGGGTATAGATAAGGACATTATTAAGATACGCTATATAGGTTACCCCTAGGACCCCGCTTAGTACCCCGTTAATATAGCGCTAGAAGAAGGCCGGGGTACTAGAGAGACTAAACGGAAGCACGGTCTATTTAAAGAGGCCGAACTAGATACGGAAAGCCGTCTTATATTCGTCGCCGGCGGCCACCCGTAGTTTATAGAATGCCGCCTAAATATCGACCTTACTAAACCATAACGCGTTACTAATAGTATATAGGGTTTCGCGTATTAGAGGAAGCGGGTATTAATCCTACTCCGTGATGCCGTTAAGGGCTCTATAGTTAATATATAGCCGCCATTTCCCTCCCGGCTTAGGGACGAGTAATACTAGCGCCCTAGCCGCGGAGGAGCTAGCCCGTATCTAACCCTTATCTATAAGATCCGTGAGCTGGCGGCGTAGCTCCACCAGCTACTCCCGAGATATAGTATAGAGGGGTCCCTAAGGGAGGTTTACCGGGGTCCCCGCCAGGGTGGACTTAATGCGGATATAGTAGTCGGTACTCCCCCGGTAGGGGGGCAGCGCCGACGCCTTCGCCTTATTAAAGAGATCGCGGTAGGCGTGTAGCTTCGATAGGAGCGGGCGCCTATCCTCCGTAAGCTCGGACGCGTCCTAGTTAGGTATCGGAGGTAGCGGGGGGAGCATAAGCTATAGAAGGCGGGTGACGTCGCGGATGCTGGTAGCGACCACCCGTCCACGGCGATAAGCCGTCTCTAGAGCCTCTATAATATGACCCTTCTCGGCAAGCACCCGAATGCGCGTTAGGCGCATATAGGCGTTTACATCCTAGGCTACGAGGCCGTAGGCGCGGTAGAGTATGATCTCGTCTACCCGTATATTAATAACGGCGCCGGCCTAGTAGAGCCACGGGCTCCTAAGGATAAGGTCCCGGTCTAGCCCGGGCACTATATAGGCGGAGAGGCGCTATCTCTATCCGGCGATGTCATACCATATAGTAACGACTTCCGTGATCTCCGGTCCCGACGCTCCGTTAGCGGTAAGAGCCACTTAATAACGTAGAACCAAGATACATAACTTAGCCACGTCCCTTGTAAGGGATAGGCTAACTACCACGAAATACTCGCACCCTATATCTACTAAGGCGTCTATATACTTTCTATCCTAGAGGAATAGCGATATAACGGGTGGCGGCCCGTCTATAACCTAAGCGGGTGCGCTATCCTCCGGGTCGGAGCCGTAATCTTAGTCGCCCGTGGCTTCGTTCCCTACCGAATGTTATAATATCCCCCGACCCGGGCTATAGTAAGGGACTATACTTCCCCCGCCTCGGAGTTAGAATTAGTATCGTCCTAGGCTAGGGCCGCGACCTTAAGCACCCGTATATTAACGGCGTTTAGGTAGCCCCGTTATTAGTGGCTAGCCTAGCCGTACCGGGTATACACGCCCGCCGTGCGGCGCTCCTAGAATAAATCCTTTAGAATCCACGAAGGAGGCTCTTTCTTCTTAACCCCGTTCTTACTCTTCGCCGCCGGTAAGGTAGCTCGCTCCTTACCCTTTATCTTAACGGCCTTAATAGTAACCGCTAACATCGTCGTATTACCGTCCTTATCCTTACCCGGCTTACTTTAGGGCGCCGTGTTTTACCTAGTACGGAGCCGGAATAACTCTATATCTATACTAATATCCCTAAGGCGGCCTACGGCGGCCTCGTATTGGTCCGGGAGGCCCCGGTTTAGGGCTACTACCTAGGTCTTCTAGTTAAGGCCGTCCCGGAGCCGCATAAGCTTCTAGTCATCGGCCTAGTATATCCCCCTAGCCTCCTAGAGGGCGGTATAGAACTAGACGAAGTAATCTATAAACGGCTCCTTAGCCTTTTATACGATTATATTCAGCCGTTAAAGGGCCCGCTCTTTAGTATATATATCTCTAAACTAGAACTTAAGGTAGTCTAGGAACGCGTGTGGGTCCTAGTTACTATTTAGCCCCCTAGTAGAATATACCGCGCTAACCCCCTTCTATACCTTAGGCGCTAGGTTAGCCTAGATAAGGGCTATCTAGTCCCTATAGGTGCCGATGAACTCGGCGTCCCGGGTAATCTTATACCGTATTATAATGGACCACGTATAGAAGAGAGCCTTAGACCCGTTATACGGATCGCCGAGGGGGAGAGGCTTCCGTTTCATAGGCCGGTCGAGCGTAATATACGGGGCTAATAGTAGTAAAGTAGGGGCGCGTATAGGTAGGGCCGGGTCGGGCCCGTATAGGCGCTAAGGTGTAGCTAAGGAGGGGTCGGGCTAGGGTAGGGACGAATCCCTATAGGTTAACGTGGTAGGAGTACGGCTATATACTTCGACCGTAACTAGGCGGGCGTTAATGCGCTGTAGCGCCGTATAGACGCTCTACTTAATATCGGATATACGAGACTCGCTTGCCGCTTAGGCGGCCGTAATAGACTTATATACGGCCCGTATTTCGTCTCGGAAGCTAAGGAAGGAGTTAGAGAGTTACCGCATTAGATTAGAGTCTTACGGGTTAAGACTATCTTATGCTATAAGGCTACGTATAGGAAGAGGTTAATAAAGTTAAATTAATATAATGGATGTGACCAAGATGTTACTATAATGGTAATTAGGATATATTATAATTTAACTTAGAGAGAGTAGGGGTAGCTCGTATAGGTTATAGCTTAAGTATAGTCTTAAGCGAGGTCACGTAATACCCCTATACTAGTCTCTATCCGTCCCGGCTCCGTTATATAATGCTAGAGACAAGGCAAAGCCGAAGTCCATAACAAATAATAATAATAATAATATTATATAACTAGGTAGAGTAGTTCTCTATAGGCCTATGCCTCCTCTAGTCTAAGCTACTATATAAGAAGAAACCCTATAGAGAAAAACTTCCTTATATCTATAACTACATCTCGTGGAACCTCTATTTTATCTTAAGTATATAGCTATAGAGTACGCCTATTAGCCTATAGCCTATATTACTATTATTTTATCCTTAGGTAGTATATATAGGTGCGGAGGTTATTAGTTAAGGGCTACCCTCGACTAATAATCGGGGTTCGCCCGGGGTTCTTCCGGTATATATCGGGTTACTACCGGCGTATACTAGGTCTCTTCCGGCATATATTTCCGGGTCCACTAGTACTAGAGGAGTAGTAGATATATAAGTATCTATCGGGAGACGTCCTTAGAGTACTTATTAAGCTATTATACGATATCTAAAGTCTTCGTAACGTAGATAAGCTATTACCATTATATATAGAGGTTAGAGCATATAGCTAGATAGTAGCGTATTATACCTCTCCGGCCGTACGCCTTATACTATAGGGAGGTATTAGGAACGCCTCTCTTATAGATATAGTATAGAAGTCCTATAGCGCCCGTTCGGGCTTAGATAAGTATAGATACTTAGGCTTTCGTTAGCTCTTTATATATCTATTTACTCGGTTCCTTCTATGGCCCTCGAATCTACTCTAGATATCTATTCTACTAGAAGGTCTATTAGACACGGAGTGCCTCTTTCTACTTATCTTAAGTCCACGACTATATATTTTTTATAAGTTCTTAAAGGCTCTACCGGTCTAGGAGAGCGTCCGGGTTATCTTGGACTTCTTATACTACTTAGCTAGAGTCGGCTTCTATTAAGTATCTATACCGTATTTAATTCTAGCCTATATATAGAAGTGCGTGGTAATATATGCTAATTTATACACGTAGCGCGGCGAAAGTATATTCTACGTTTTCTATACGTTCCTATACTTATTATTTAGTGAAGTATACCACCCTCTATATCTAGTAGAAGTTATATATACTTATAACGTCTATCTCGCGTCGTAGTAGTACCGTGTTAGTAGCTTTATATATACCTAATATAAGACGGAGTATACGGTTCTATATAGATTCGAGCTTCATTCGCCTAGTCTATATAAGGGCTATATACTAGTACTCGTGTCTATACATGAAGGCGGGTCGTGCTATAGATATATATAGCTAGCGTGCCTTATCCCGGGCGGTTCTCTATATAGAGACTATAATCTATCATATAGTAGCTTCTACCTAGAGGGCCCTAGAGACGGCGTATACTACTTATAGTCCCTATCTAAGCTTACTATCTAGTATAACTCCGAGCGCGCGTATACTTTATACTAGTAGTTTATTAAATGCGTCGATTCGGGGGCGTTATTCGCCTTCCCTAGTTACCTATTTCCCTTAACGATTAATAAAGTGCATAAGCTAGTATTTCTCCAGGGCGAACTTTACTCCGTGGTGTTTTACCCACTAGAGGCACCTCTTATAGTCCTATTCTAGTCGTCTATATGTTCGGTTAGTATTATTATTAATAGCTAGGAGGTATATGTTATCGGCGTATCCGACTACCTCTATATACTTTATTCCTTAAAGAAGGTCTACCGTAAAGAAGAGGAATAGAATCGGAGAGATAGTACTCCCTTATAGAATGCCGTATACCGTCTCTTTATATTCGCTCTAGTACCTAGGGATATATATCTAAGTTATTCTTTCTATAAGGAATGACTATATAAAGTATATAATCCATTCTAGTATTCGTCTTATCCGGAGGTTATAAATAAGTCTTATATAGTTTACCTTATTAAACGCTCCGGCTATATCGAGGGAGAGGAGCGATACTACCCGTCCCTATTTCTATACGGCCTAGACGACTTTAATAATATATTAGATAGCTATTATTAGGGAGCTATCTACCTTTACCTTCTAGTTTAGAGGGAGAAGATTATATTCCTATACTACGGTACTTATCTTCTTCGCTATCGTAGCCTCTAGTATCTTACCTAGGTAGAAGAGAAGGGCGATTAGTCTCTATCCCTTTAGGGAGTTAGGGCTCTTTTCTAGTTTCGGGAGTATAATAGTATAGGCGACTTAGAAGCTCTAGGGGTGGTACCCCTACGTGACGTATACTTAGAATATATAAGTAATAAGCGGTAGGGTTACTTTTATAGTACTTTTTAGGCATCGATTTAGAATTCTATCTAGTTCGGGTACTTTATCATTTAGAAGTATCTTAATAATATTAAGTATATCCTCCTCCGTAACTTCTTTAGGGATATCTACCGCGTGTAGATATTTGGCGCCGTAAACGTCTAATAGGTCTACTAGTTCCGGGAGAGGGAACATGGCCTCCCGTAGGGCCTTAGTTTTCTTAAGGCTCGTGGAGTATATTCTCCCCTAATATATTAGGGGAGGTATAAGTGGCGGGGGTATCGGAGTATCTACGCCCTTAGCCTATTTCGCTATATACTATAGCCCTATTACGTATCGTGTCTATTAACTAGTAATTATACACTACTATTTACGCCTTTTATTATAGAGGACTTTATCGCGTTATCGTATCGCTTCCTTCTATTCTTTCTACGACTCGGGTATTCTCGTATAGTATACGCGTGTATATAGCCTTTAGGCGTCTTATCTACTTTCCTATACTTAAGGAATCCCCTTTACGTCTAGGGGCCGGTATATTCGGTATAGTATATGTTTATTTCTCGTATTCTAGTATATTTATAGGAGTATCTATACGGCCTAGTCTATAGCTAGGTCGTTAGATATATCGACTATAGAGGGATCTAGAATCGCCGATTCCAGGTCCTTTAGGTACTTTTCCTAGTCGGTATCCTTCTATATCTATCGTCCCCGTTATTTATTCGGGGTATATACGTTTATTACGGTTTCTATATATTTATAGTTAGAATCCGTCTATACCTGGCCTAGGCGGTAGTATTAGATCCGGTAACTAATGTACTCCGTAGCGAAGGTAAGGTTAAGCGTAGACCCGTCTTCGTCCTATTTATGTTTTTTCTATATAACTTATTCTATAGGTATAAGTAGGTATAGAAAGTCGTGGTAGCGGGTACGTAGTTCCCTTACTCTAAGTTCTTCTCTAACTATGGCTAGGCCTCCCTACTATTAGTAGTAGAGGTTAAAGTCTCCTAGGAGGATGTATTACCCTAGTTCCGTAGTACCCTCGAGTATCTCGTCTAGTATAAGTATATATTATTAGTTATATATATTATATATATATAGGGGGCCTATATCTATTTATAGGTGTAGTATTATTCTAAGGTTATCGCGCTCGGTATACGACCATAATAAGAGTAGTATTAACCTATAAATGTAGAAGAGGACTCGTCTTTCTAGTCCTAGAGGGTATATAGTATGGTATCCGGGGTGTATAGTTAGTTTACTCGTCTAGTAGTGTTTATAGGGTTCCTAGATAGCGAGTATTATGGCCCCGGTCTCTTTAAGGAGCGTCGCCTAGTTCTCTCTTTTATATTATATGTTTACCTATATAATTTAGAGTATATTCTAGTCCCTTATTAGGTACTAGGGAGTATATATACCTATATACTTATTCCTTAGAGGCGCGACTATCCTCGCGCGGTAGCGGCTTTAACTATACCTTTTAGTCATCCTATCATCTTTAGGATAGTCTACTATCCTATCTAACTACCTTCCGGAGGGGAGGTTAGGGGTATTATAAAGGAAGGGCCCGTGGTAGGTATTATATTCTATAACTATCTTACGCCTCTTGCTTTTATCGTATAAATATATTCTATAACCTATTTACGTTTTATATACGTTAACGACCATGACGGGTATTTCCTATCGTAGTTTAAATACTATACTATATCCCTATTTCTTAGTCCGTCTCCTCGCGGTTTATAAGGGCACTCCTAGATAGCGTGGTCCCTACGGTACTATCCGCACTTAGTCTTCTATAAGTACCTTTATATAGTATATCTATACCCTTAATAGTTAAAGTACTATATTATTATCTATACTCTATCCTATGGCTCGGCCATAAGGAGCTCTCCTTCTACTAGAAATCCCTCCTATATAATATATTATACGAGGGCGGGGTCTCGGAGCTCCATAATTATAGTAGAGTGTTTTTTCGCCGTCGTCTTAATCGCCTATAGGTTCTTCTACTACGCTTTTATAATCTTAATCCCTGGGTATTTTCGCGTGTTAGATTATTCTATATATATAATATCCTCCGCTCCGATAGCCTATCCCTACATAGGTACTATATATACTATAATCGGGTATATAGCTACCCTAATAGACGCGCTAGGGAAGATACTATCTATCGTATTTAGATCTCGCGAGATGTTTTACTACGTAGTATTTATTATAGTAGTAAGTACTACCCTATCTAGCGTAACTTTAGTAGCTATAACGCTCGACTATATTCCTTTCTATTTATTAATCTTATTTATAATTTCCTTTAGGGATGCCCGTTAGACCTACGCTAGCGTGTCCTTATCCTAGATTATAATACGTATACTATATACTCTATCTATAGTCCTAGTGGTCCTTAGTACGGTGGCTCCGGATGTTACTATAATCTAAGCCTACGTGTTAGGGCGCTTATCTTAGGATAGCTCTTCCTAGATTCTCTATAGGCTAGCTTCTATTCGGTTAAGCCTACTACTAGGTTCCTCTCGTGGCGACTTCCTTTCTTTCTCCGTAATTCCTCTTAGGTTCTAGATAAGGTCCCGGAATATATAAAGGAGGGTCTTCTTTCCCTCCTCGGCGTCCCTCTCTACACGTATTACCTAGTATTTAATTTTATCTAGGAGGGTCTCCCCTCTCGGGGTCCCCTCGGTCTAGGTTATCTATAATAATAATAATATTAGTATTTAACTAGGAAGAACTATATATATAGCCATATATATACTCCATAGGCTTAGGCCTCCTCTAGTATTAGCTACTATGTATATAAGAAAACCTCCTATAATTAGCTCCCTAACTAGACCCTATTACTAATCTAACCTAGCCTAGTCTAAGTCCTCGAATCCCATTAGGTGATAAACTTACTTCTTATCCTTATATTAGGCTTTTATTACTATATTAGTACCGGCTCTTAATAACGCCCTAACTAACTATAGTAGGTATTACCTTTCTTATAATTGGGTAGGTCGCTAGGCTAGGCCTAGTCTTTTATTCCTATATTACCGTGTTTTTTTCCTATCTATAGGAATATAGCTTTGCGCCGGGTAGTAGTTATTAATTAAAATAACTAATGCCGGAGGGGGTATATATCTAATAGATCCATGCCTTAGCACTAACCCTAGCTAGGCTGAATTCGGAAATTATTCTTCGGGGCTATATAATTATCTATAGGTGGGCGGGATACTTAATTAGGTATTACCGTCTATTTCGTGGTTACCGAGCCGGAGTAAGCACGAGCTAAGCCGGATTAGGGTAGATAAGGCCCCGGTATATAGTAAAAATTCTATGATTCGAGCTAAGCTAGTTATAGGTCTAGCTACTCTAGACGTCGCTCTACCACTTAAGGTAGCTTAGTAGGTAGCTATATTAGGTAATTCTCATTATATAATAACGGTATAGTTATTTTCATATTACCTAATGGTCGCTTAGAACTAAGTAGTTATATAATGGTAACCTTCACGTCACGTGCTCGCTTAGCCCCGTATACTTTTTAACAGAGCGTGCGAAAACTAGTATATGAAAAGGTAGCCGTTATAGAATTCAAACCCACGACGTTGGATGACAAACGCTTCTAGTAACGTAGTATACTACCACTACGCCACCTGGCCTCTAGGTTATCTATAGCGCTTCGCACCCTTAGTTAGTTCCTATATTTTAGATAGGTGTCTAGCTATCTATATTAATATTACTATATAGCCGTTTCTACCGTACTAGTAGGGGTATATCCGGCGTATGCCGGGGTATTACGATACCTAAGGCCGCCATGGTTATTAGTTAAGGGTAGCCCTTAACTAATAAAAGGGGGTCGGCGTGTCGGCGTTTATTAGATATAGTCTATACTCGTGTTATTAAAGAGTCTTCGAGTGTATATATATAGTATCTCTATATATTAGTATCGTTACGTATTATATACTACACGTACGCACGTGTATCGGAGGTTGTTATACTCGGTATACTCTATCGTTTAATGTATGTAAATCGCTGTTTTACCCCGAATTAACTAGTTTGGTCCGTTGGGGTGTAAGAAGTTTTTTTTCCCATTAATCAATATCTAATAGGTCTACTAGCTCTAGGGGGGGAAATATAACTTCTTAGAGAATCTCTATCTTTTTAGGGCTTATAGTATATATCCTTCTCTAGTATATTAGGGGAGGTATTAGTAGTAGTAGCATCGGTATATCTATACTCTTAGTCTACTTTACTATATACTATAGCTCTATAGCCTAGTATATATATTTATTAGTAATTATATACTAGTATTTATATTATTTATTATAGAGGGTCCTATTATAAGATTAGATTATCTCTTTCTATTCCTTCTATACCTTAGTTATCTAGATATAGTATATACGTATATATAGTCTCTAGGCTTCCCTTCTACTTTTATATATTTAAGGTATACCCCTTATATCTAGGGGCTTATATATTTAGTATAGTATATATTTATCTCTTAAGTTTTAGAAGGCTTAAAGAAGGACTTATACGGCTCTATCTATAGCTAGACTATTAGATATATTAACTATAGAGAGATCTAGAATTACTAATTCTAGGTCCTCTCTATACTTCTTCTAGTTAGTATCTTTTTATAGCTATCTTCTCTATTATTTATTAGATATAGATATATCTATTATAGTCTCTATATATTTATAGTTAGAGTCTATCTATATCTTACTAGAGTAGTAATATTATACTCTATAGCTTATATATTCTATAGTAAGAGTAAGGTTAAGTATAGATCCCTTCTCGTCCTTCTTATATTTCCTCTATATAATTTATCTAACTAGTATAAGAAGATATAGAAGGTTATAGTACCTTATATATAGTTCTCTTACTCTAAGCTCTTCTCTAATAACTATTAGGCCTCTCTACTATCTATAGTAGAGATTAAAATTACCTAGAAGAATATATTATTCTAGTTCTATAATACTCTTTAGTATAGTATCTAGTATAAGTAATTCTCTCTAGTTATAGATATTATAGATATAGAGAAACCCTATTTCTATCTAGAGATATAGTATTATCTAGAGATTATTCTATTCTATATAGGACTATTCTAAGAGTAGAATAGATTTATATATATAGAATAGAACTCTTCTATCTAGGTCTAGGGGATAGATAGTATAGTATTCTAGATATATTATTAGTTTATTAGTTTAGTAGTATTTATATAGCTTTTAGATAGCTATTATTATAGTATCTATAAGAGTTGAAAGGGTATATATAAAAATAGATATATATAATACCCTTAGAAGGATAGGTAGTATAGAAGGTATCTTAAATAAATAAGACCAAGGGATATAATATATAGTATATAAAGTATATTTAATTAAAAAACTTAAGGAGACGACTATCTACGGCTATAGAAAGGTCTATATATATATAATTTATATGTGTTATTATTAAGAATCGATAATATATATTAAATAGTATACTAAATACTAATAGTATTCTATAAATATCTAAAATCATCTATAATAGTCCGTTTTAGTATACTAAGGACTAATATATTAACTAATATATTATCTCTATCTATATACTTCTAATTTCTACTTAATCTAATATAAGCTAGTACTTATAAGTTTTATATACATAATAACCTTATAATCTATTATATATATATATATAAGTTATATAGAATAAGAGTCTAGCTCTACTCTATTCTATTCTATAGAAGTACGTTCTCTAGTACTCTATAGAAGAGTTCTAGTTCTACTCTACTCTAGAGCTATTCTAGCTCTACTCTACTCTAGAGCTATTTTACCTCTACTCTACTCTATTAAAAGTTTTAAAAGGGTATATATAAAATAGATATATATAATACCCTTAGGAGGATAGGTAGTGTAGAAGGTATCTTGAATGAATAAGACCAAGGGACACAATATATAGTATATAAAGTATATTTAATTGAAAGGCTTAAAGAAACGACTATCTATGGCTATAGGAAGGTCTATATATACATAATTTACGTGCGTTATTATCAAGAATCGATAATATATATTAAATGGTATACTAAATACCAATAGTATTCTATAACTATCCGATTTAGTCCATTTTGGTACGCTAAGAGTTAATATATTAATTAATATATTACCTCTATCCATGTACTTCCGATTCCCACTTAATCTAATATAAGCTAGTACTAGCTTATATTAATATAAGTCTCCTAGTCTATAGTCTCTAAGGAAGTTATAGAGTCTAGTCTAGTCTCTAGAGTAGAATATGTAAACTTAACCTCTACTATATCTAATAAGTTTATATAAGGTATTTCCTTATTAGGAATAGCTTAATATTAGTAATCGATATTACTAATATTATCTACTTATATATATAAATACTCTATACTCTT
>NW_022985573.1:0-1674 GCF_010093815.1 Pseudovirgaria hyperparasitica
ACTCTAATTCTATAGACTCTAATTCTAGAGACTCTAATATAGAATCTAGCTCTAGAGACTCTAATTCTATAGACTCTAATTCTAGAGACTCTAATTCTATAGACTCTAATTCTATAGACTCTAATTCTATAGACTCTAATTCTATAGACTCTAATTCTATAGACTCTAATTCTTCAGACTCTAATTCTATAGACTCTAATTCTATAGACTCTAATTCTATAGAAATTATAAAAGATATAGAAGAATCTAGTTCTAATATATCTAAAAATAAAGAGCTTATAGTCTATAATAAGAATACAGTCGACTTAATTCATGAGAGACTAGGCCATATTAATAGTATAGCTATTAAGAATATACCTAGTAATACTTTAGGTTCTAAAATAGATCTAAAAGACTTAGATACTAGTAAAACTAGTCTAGATAACTGCGAAATATGTATTAAATCGAAACTTACGTAGAATATATCTAAGACTCCTAGTACTAAAGTTAATAATTACTTAGATCTATTATAACCGTTATATATAGAGGTTAGGGTATATAGCTAGATAGTGGCGTATTATACCTCTCCGGCCGCACGCCTTATACTATAGGGAGGTGTTAGGAACGCCTCTCTTATAGATATAGTATAGGAGTTCTATAGCGCCCGTTCGGGCTTAGATAAGTATAGATACTTAGGCTTTCGTTAGCCCTTTATATATCTATTTACTCGGTTCCTTCTATAGCCCTCGAATCTACTCTAGATATCTATTCTACTAGGAGGTCTAGTAGGCACGGAGTGCCTCTTTCTACTTATCTTAAGTCTATAACCGTATATTTTTTATAAGTTCTTAAAGGCTCTACTAGTCTAGGAGAGCGTCCGGGTTATCTCGGACTTCTTATACTACTTAGCTAGAGTCGGCTTCTATTAAGCACCTATACCATATTTAATTCCGGCCTATATATAGGAGTACGCGGTAATATATACTAATTTATATATATAGCGCGGCGAAAGTATATTCTACGTTTTCTATGCGTTCCTATACTTATTATTTAGTAAAGTATACTACCCTCTATATCTAGTAGAAGTTATATATACTTATAACGTCTATCTCGCGTCGTAGTAGTACCGTGTTAGTAGCTTTATATACGCCTAATATAAGACGGAGTATACGGTTCTATATGGATTCGAGCTTTATTCGCCTAGTCTATATAAGGGCTATATACTAGTACTCGTGTCCGTACGTAAAGGCGGGTCGTACTATAGATATATATAGCTAGCGTGCCTTATCCCGGGCGGTTCTCTATATAGAGGCTATAATCCGTCGTATAGCGGCTTCTACCTAGAGGGCCCTAGAGACGGTGTATGCTACTTATGGTCCCTATTTAAGCTTACTATCTAGTATAACTCCGAGCGCGCGCATGCTTTATACTAGTAGTTCGTTAAATACGTCGATTCGGGGGCGTTATTTACCTTCCCTAGTTACCTATTTCCCTTAATAATTAATAAAGTGCATAAGCTAGTATTTCTCTAGGGCGAACTTTACTCCGTGGCGTTTTACCTACTAGAGGTACCTCTCGTAGTCCTATTCTAGTCATCTACACGTTCGGTTAGTATTATTATTAATAGCTAGGAGGTATATGTTATCGGCGTATCCGACTACCTCTATATACTTTATTCCTTAAAGAAGGTCTACT